>NC_054702.1:11263560-11289835 GCF_016097555.1 Gigantopelta aegis | reverse complement strand
GCGTACCCTGCAGTACAAACCTGAGATACTTGTGGTAGGCAGGGTGGATGGGCACATGGAGGTAAGCATCCTTGATGTCCAGAGAGGCTAGCCAGTCGTTTGGCTGGATGACGGTTCTCACATCCTGGACCATGAACATCTTGAACTACAGAGGTGGTTCTAGATGATGCAGATTGAAGTATGCCAGGTTGTGAATCATGCAGAGGTCTCCGGAATCTTTCTTTGGGACAAGAAAGATTTTTGAATAAAACCCTGGAGTGATATGCTGCAATGGTATCTTCTGGACCGCTCCTTTCTCTAACAGTTTGTCTACTGTCTCTTGTAGAACCTGCACGTAAGATATGGAGTAGCAGTCTTCCCTTGGTGACTGGAGTAGCACTTTAATGATCGAAAGTCAGTGCATGGAGTAATTAACCCAAGAAGGTTCCCTGTATTAGTTAGATGGTATCTGTATTGTTGATAGTTTTAGAGAATTAGTATAGCCATTATTTCGCCACAAGTCCATAAAGGACAGGACTGCCAAAGATGGGACCCAGCTGCCAAAAACCGAAACAGGGGATATAAGCTGGAAGTCCTTTCTGTATAGGGACTTGGGTGGCAAGCACGTACAGAGAGGCGTTGGAAACGCTGTCAGCTGGGTGAACTTTATTAATCCAGTGGACATAGGTAACTATATTTTACTGCTCTGTAGTAACTTAAAGGTATTTTGTTGTGGCATTCAAGTATTACAACTGTGTTTTGCTTAGTGTGGTAATCTAAGTCAGACCGACGAAAGTAAACTGTAGGCGTTGCTTACCCAAAATATATATAGTGAGGTTTGTATCTGACATTTTTCAAGAATTGTAACGAAAAAGCAAATAAATAAGTTTGTACAATTCCGGTAAACAAGAAGCCACCATTTTAAAAATAGCACACCGGCACACATGGAAAATTAAAAAATTTCACATAACACTTTAAAGAAAGTGATTACAACTGAAATAATTGTACAATGATAAAGTAACAACATTGTAGAATGTCACAATAAACCAAGTAAAATAAATAGATGGCTCAGATTACGACAGAGAGAAAATAAGAACGTCCGAATCATAAGATGCGAAGGAAAAAGAAGGAAGTTACAGTCATGTGACCGGAACAGGAAGGGATGCGCTTTAGCATGGGTACTCTGGTGACACATTTATATTGGCAGAGATAGTTTATGTATGTAATGTTAACAATATAAAACCGCCAAGAAATTAGCCGGAAAAGGATCTACTGTTATGTGCAGTATAGACCGTGAAAAGTAGGTCATAGTGACCTAGTAATAGTATATGACACACCACCATCACAAGTTGTTCTTACACGTGAGGTATGATGATCCTGTATGTATCTGTATGCAAAATATAGTCTGGACAAGGATTTACTGTTATATGCAGTAGACTGTGAATAGTAGGTCACAGTGACCTAGTAATAGTATGTGACACACCGCCATCCCATACCATAATACAACCCATCATAGATGGGTGTATAAAAAGCCTAGGGTCCACCAACCAGGAGACTTAAAACTGGCCCAAAATACTTACTGTAGATACAATTTACCAAATAAGTAGACTTTAAAACACTGTTTGACATAAAAAATATATACATTTATAATTACAAACTTTTCTGCTTTTATACAATTTCCTCAATTCTGATTTGATGACATCGAAGAAAAACTGAATGTTATCCTTCGATAAACCTCAGAAAATTATGTCATTATGCCAGCTGGGACGTCATTACGCAAAAACAGGTCATGGAAAGGACGCTAGAAAGTAGAAACTGATTTATGTGTATTTTAACTAAATATGGTGTGTTCAGGTGGTTGTGCATAAATTTTCCAAGAAGGTGGGGGATAAACTGTGGCTAGCGAAGTTTATGTGGGGTCAAGACATGCTTCCCTGGAAAAAGTATTGAAAAAAACAGAGAAAAATTTGCTAGATCAAGAGGATTCGACTGCCATAACCCATCCTTTGCACAAGGTCCTGTCTTTGTAATTACATGTATATAAAATATTTTTGTCATTTTTAAAATGAATTTGTCAATGTACAACTGTCAAAAACTGCATAAAATTGCGTAGCGTAGTGAAAGATTTTAAACTAAACACCTCCGAAAATGATATCATTAATTCAAATGGGACATCATTACGTAAAGCTGGTCATGGGAAGAACATTAGAAACTAATTTATGAATTATGTGTAGCTTTAACTAAATAAGTTGTGCTGTTTGTAATTATAAGAATTGTTCGTAATTTTTTGTGAATTTATCGATGTATACCATGCAGTCACAAATTTAGTATAAAATCGCTTCACTACCCTATGCGATATTATACAATTTGTGACTGTTATACATAGATAAATTTGCAAAAAATTATGAAGAATTCTTATATAACAATTACACAATTGTTTGTTACATTGTACAATTTGGCAATTTTAGCAAATATCAATCTATATTTTGTTTGTAACATTGATACATTGCAGTATTTAATTTTTTTCCAAATCATGTAAAGGGTACTTTTCTTTCTCAGTGATTTCCAAAATTTGCAATTATATATATATATCTTTTTCTTTTCTTTATTATGGTCTTCCAATACTGCATCATGCAACACACTTTGTATTCAGAATACAAAATTATAATCCATGCAAGTATTTCCTAAACACTGCAATACATTTTTACAAAGTTAATTATTATTGGCATGACACCCCTCTACGAAATAGGGTTTTGCAAAAGAAAATATAAATGAAGGCTAATAACCAAATCAAAAACAGGATGTCAGTTTTTATGAGCAATGTCAACTAAATCTATCAACTACCAAAATATAAAAATATATAACTACATGTATAGTATGTGCATGTGTATGTGTATATATAGACACACACATACACACACACTGTATTTATATATACATACTAAGCAAATATCCTCTTTAAAAGCTTCCAAAAGCATCTCTTCCCAGCGCTCTTTCAGTTCAGTTTCTTGCAACTCTAAGTTTATCATGTTGTTCCAAACCTAAAGAAAATGAAAAAATATATGAATACAAAGGTTTTGAGAGAATTCCTGTTTAGCAAGGATCCTGTCTTAAAGGAGAGGACAATTAAGGCATTTGGCCTGGTATGCATATACAACGATATATAATGCACATTATTGCTTAATATCAACACGTATAATCGTATAGTTAATTAATAAAACGGTTAAATGTGACGGCTATTATATGTAACAGGCGCAACCATTTTGTACATGTACCATCTCAGTAAGTACGCCCTCTAGCGAGCTGGTGGTTACGTAATGCTTAACGCGAAACGTCAGGAATGAGCCTTAGAACTAGAGAAACACAATCTACCTGGTTTTTGCGGGATGATAAATAGTCATACATTGCAATGTTCTGTAATAATACACATCCCAGTAAGCCAGCAATAAGTATATCCAGCACTATATATATTATTTTTCAATACAAAATAAAATACCATTGTCAAAGTGGTTACACAACAAGTCGAAACAATTAACAATGTTTTGCCCATGCATTAACCTATGTACTGAAATGATACACGGAGTGTTTTCTTAGTTAATTGGTCTATGCTGTTAGTTGCTTCTACCTGTGATTCCTGATTGGCAGGTGTGTATTTGATTGGTAACCAGACGAGCCAATTAATTGACGCTGTCTAGACACAAAAATACATACCGGTATTGTGGAATATTACCTGTTGCCCCTAAAATTGTAATGGACATGGTTTATTACTGTAAATAGTTCTGTAAAACTATTGATTAAGTAGACTTTTCCATCTAAAACCACAGAACTGACCAATTATGTAGTCCCAAAGAAAAGAAAATTATCACTTGGGTATCGTGGGTTGTCGTTTTTGCTCCAACGTAGCATATCAATAGGCCTAATAGTGATAATTTTTCCTTTGGATTATTTAACCAAGAAAAATACTATAACCCCATTTTGTTCCGTTAATGCAACTTGAAATATATTTAGTTAAATAGTTTATTATACTACATCATTTATGCTGTTTTACAAGTCAGGTTGATCAAAGAGAAGCGCCTTGTCGAAAATTACTGCTTTTGTTTACACTGTACATACAGGAGATGGTCAGGAGCTGACTTCACTTCGCCCCAAGTTATCCCACCGGACGTCACAAAAACAAAACAAAATGGCTGCCCCCAGTTAGCAGGAATAATCATGGTTTTTTATTAACTCTAATATTACGCGTTTTTCATTTGTTAGAGTATCAGTATGTGTTGGTGGTCCGGTTATGCATCTTTCCAACACATAAGGCTCTTGTTTGAGTTGACCCTGCCTTTAAGGCCGGCCACGTGCCCGGGTTCTACTGTATATATATGTAGTCAAATTTTAAACTTCACAACCGTTTCATCTTGGCTAATTAGCAAATATGACAGAAGAACATGTTAAATAAGGTATTTTTTTATTGTACGACGTCTAAAGAAAGAATAGGAATAAATGTTCATTCAAAACTCTGTTCGATGCGCCCACAGCATTCCTCAAAAGTCAAAATGGTAATTCACAAATCGCAGTGTGAATCTTGATTCATCGCTAAACATGACTCTATTCTATTCCCTCTGAGTCCATCGCAATTGGCGTAGATTTTCTTATTTCTATCACTGACATGCAAAACCACTTTTGCCTCAATGCCTCAGTGCACGTGCTATGGATCAGGACATGTGGGCTGTGATGGGCTTTAAATGGAGTGTAGACATTGCCATTACAATATTTATTCCTGAAAAATACCTGCTTTCATTGACTTTATTCAAATTTTAGATTGTGAAGTTTTTTAGATTGTGAAGTTTTTAATTTGACTTAGTAATTAGCCGTTACATGGGTAAATCTACAACTTAGAAAACAAAATGTCAGGGGGAGTAAATAACAGATAATAACCTGAAAAATCTAAATCTCAAGTACTTGGGCTCAATCTGAATTAAGACTTGTAAAAATACAGCATTAATGATGTCACTTTTTCAACATCAAAGTATAGACAACATCAAAATGAAATTTCAACATTATTACCTTATTCTAAGTTACTTCCCGACCAATTTCAATTAAATAATTTGATTTGGCATCGGTACTTTTTTAATTTTCTGTATACCCAGTATTTTAAGTTATATATTCCGAATTTTCTTCTCTTTTTTTGTGAATTTTATTTACTTAAAAAAATAAATCTATAGATCCCATACATGAATGTAATACTAATTAAATGGGTTTCATGGGTGACAGATATGACATTTAGTGAACTACAACATTTTTTACACCCTTTATTTCAAATTCCTGTAACATTTCGCACCTCACACCACTTTATTCAGATTCTTGTACATGTATAATTAGCCTTGGCTAATTTTTTTATCGATTCCTGCACTTTTGAGTATAAGTGTCAAACTTGGCACACATGTCACTTGACCTATTCTGAACAATTCTGGAAATGGATCCAGGTCAGCAGCCACCTCTGAAGATCGTGGCAGCCAATCTCAAATTCTAACCCTAATATTTACAATAAAAATTAATACATCTCTGTTATAGTGTGTTATATTTGAATATCCCCTACTTATTTTGAACATTATATGTTGTGATAATGTTCACATATTCAATTCTGGGAATTGGGGAAGAATTAAAACAATTTGTATGTTTAATGGTAAGCCTTCTGCCTGGATTTTGCCCATGTTCTTTTGTAATATTGTGCATTGACTTTTTTGGACATGGGTGTATAGCGGAAGAGACAGCTGGAGTGAATCTGTTAATGAACCACCTGTTCAGACTGGTACTACAGCCAGATGCGGTCATATAGCAAGAAACTGAGACAGAAATGTTCTTAATTGGAGTGAAAATAAATGCTTATATAATGTATGTTCACAATGGTGTGTGTTGTTAGTGTCAACGAGAACCCGTTCTATTGGCAATCTTTATTTGAAGTTGGGCAATTTAACATGGACTTCAATGGCAGATGACATCTGTGTAGTGAGACCTTACATCAAATTTAAACACGAAAGTAAAAGTTGACATGCTGTTTGCTTTGAAGAATCTAAGAAGATGGCATAAATCTTCTTCATCACATGAAGATTAGTTTCAAACAAGCATACATTTTTTTTATTGTTTTGTATTTTTTATTAGTCGAGATCTTTAGCGATACCAACAGTACTTTCATATGCATTAACAAAAATATAGAGTCCCTATATATATATATATATATATATATATATATATATATATAATATGCAAGTATCACATGCATTTTGTAACTTACATGTTTATACACAACACAAAGACTTTCCTAGAAGTTATACAATATACATAAGAAAGAAACCATAAAGTTAGACCAAACATGAAATTATGCATGGTAAACTAGCTACTCTGTTAACATTACCTCTTTTGTGGACTACAATCAACACAACTATTTCTCTTCCTATTTCTATTTACAAACTAAATACTGAAAATTAAAACATGTTTATTATATCCTATAAAGACATCTTTAACAATAATATATTTTTAGTTATTTATTTTACCATTGTTTGGAAACAAATTTGCCGGTTATCTGCAACACATATTCTTCAGTACAGTAACAGCATAAAAGTTTCATTTATATACCTTTATTATATTGCAAATTGTAAATTTATTTTTACTGCAGTTAGCACCTTTTATTTACTGATGTCATATATGATTTACAAATTATGTCACATCCTATTTGAAACATTATACAAGGCTGCCACAGAGTAAGATTCTTAACGTGAAGTAAATCCATGAAAGGATTTTTGATCATAGTGTTGTTATGACATTAAATTAAAAAAAAGTTTGTAAAACGTAAGAGAAGGTATGTAATAAATACAGAACTTCAAATACATTGTTTTCGCTTCCTATTTATTGCACTTGTTTATTGTGCAAAAGAACATACCACTCGTCCTCTATGCAGTCTTGTGGTATATATTCTTGCGCGAAATAAACTTGTGTAATAAATAGGAAGCAAAAACAATGTATGTGAAGTTCTGTATTTTACAGGAGCTTTATAAGTACTCTTTGATGAACTTATAACCTTGACCCATTAAAATTCTATAACAAGCAGACTACGCTGTTTACAGGTAGGTATTTTGATGAACTTATAACCTTGACCCATTAAAATTCTATAACAAGCAGACTACGCTGTTTACAGGTAGGTATTTTTTATTTTTCATAATTCTGGACAAACTATTAATTTTAATTTTTAAAAGATGAAAGAAATAAAAAGTACCTTTTGTCAAATCTATCATTTCAAAAAATTATGTTTTATTTATTGTGTATGAAGCCAAAACAAGAGTCCGAAAAGTGACTATCGTCGACCTTAAATGATCCATCACACATCAAGCTAGCGTTTTACCATTATGATATATTCTATTTTTAAATGTGAAGAAAAGAAAAACTTCTTACCTTTAGTGCACTCTCCAACGAATGTTGAGAAGAATTAGATACAAACTGATGATTTTGCCTAAGCCATAGTTGCACATTTTCGATCACATCTTGAAGGAAAGTATGTGCTTCATTTTGTGTTGTTGGTTTTGAAACATTTTGGTTTTGGACAATGTAATGATGGACAGCTGCCAAGCCATCAACAACAGTCAAACAAACAGATACAATAGGCAGAATTAACTGATCCATTTTGACTTGACCAATATTATTTTCCAAAAGGTCCTTTGTAATGGTCTTTGATATTTCAAATTCCTGCTTAATAACTTGACATTTTCCCCTGAAAAACAAACACAAACCCCACAAGTAGTACAGAATGTAGCTGTGGTCAATGCCTGCATGTGACTTGTACAAGCCAACTCCAACCCACTTCTTTGTTACTCATTTTAATATTTGGAAATGCTTTCTATCAATGTTTTTGTAATAATACTAAACTCCATAAAAAATGTTTTGCATATATAGAGCACTAATGCATGAAACTGAAAACAAACTATATTTCAACAACAAAATGTTGAAAAGGTTCTACACCACCATTAATTACTCCATGCAGTTCAATACAATTTCTGTCAGAATATATTCTGTGAAAAATACAACACTACTGAGAGGTCATGTGACTACTCATTTTGCTCTCAACTGACAAGTTCCATGTAAAACAAACATCAACATAGCTACAAGTCGACCACAAAACGTTTTAATTAGCAAACCTCATACCAGCCTTGTGTTGCTGTTATACAAGTAACACTATACCACTTGCCCAGTTGTTATCAGATAGTACTATATTATAACAAATAACTTCAAACCAGTAGTTTATTTAAATACTACAGAGGTCAATCTAACGTGTAATCATCAAAGAATGATTTCAAAAAGTATATCAGAATTTTATAGTATTTTGTTATGAGAAACTATTACCTATGCTGCTACAACAATTATCGACATGACAAATGGTGGTGTGCATGCCAAAATACAGTTAAATATGTCTTAACCCATAAAGTACCATGAATGTGTATATATACAAAGGTCCTGTGTTATGCATTATGATATTATGCCATTTTGTCATCATAGCATCCATTTTGGTTGCAAACATTTAATGTTTTGCATGTCCCAATATAATCACGGAAAAGAGTTCATGTGCACCAAATAAATGCATACAGAACTGCATTTACTTGAACTCTGGTTACAAAAATTTCACAAAGTGTAACAATTCTCTTACAATAGTCCAGAGGTGCTCTGTCAAGTACAGATGCTGTTCATGCTTTATGTACACAGCTTGCCTTAATTACTCACATTTTGGGTCATGTGCTTCTGTTTGATATAATTTTTCTTATCACTGGAAGGCAAAATAATTATGTGGATGTTCACCTTTGTTCGTATTAGATCATTGTGAGGTTTTGTCTTTTGAGCATTTGTCTGTGCACCGATACTATCAGGCCTAAATTGAATTTATCCTGTTTATAATATATATCAACACTCAATATCAATACACAGCCATGATAATTTTAATAAATGAATTTCTTTTGTACCCTACAACAGTATTTCGATTATTGAAAACAGCCATGGTGGAGCAGATTTTTCATTCTTAGAAAATTGTGATTTGGCATGAGAAATAGACTTCATCAAATACTGGGACACTTCAACAGAATTTAAAGTACATGATATGACTCACACTGAAGTTTGTGGTAATAGTTCCTTTTGATATCTTTTCTTGAACTGTTCAGCATTATCCAATAGCAGGCTAGTCAACAACTGAGAAAGAAACAACAATAATAAATTATATATAATAATATATTTTTAAAACCCCACACAAACACAAAATACAATCAGTCGGACTGAATTTAAATCAGATCTTGGAAACCACTAGACTGTGCTATATTATAATCTCAGAAAATTAATGGCATGTCTTTCATTCATTGTGTGTGTGTGTGTGTGTCTGTCTGTCTGTCTGTCTGTGTGTGTCTGTCTGTCTGTCTGTGTGTGTGTCTGTCTGTCTGTGTGTCTGTCTGTCTGTCTGTCTGTGTGTGTGTGTGTGTGTCTGTCTGTCTGTGTGTGTGTGTCTGTCTGTCTGTGTGTATGTGTCTGTCTGTCTGTCTGTGTATCTGTCTGTGTATCTGTCTGTCTGTCTGTGTGTGTGTGTGTGCGTATTATGAGTAGAATATGATTTCAAATAATCAAAATATCTTGTTAAAAATATAGTGTGATGCACCTATGACATCATGACACAATTATGGCGTCATATTGTGTCATCAAGACTCAAAATAGCTCATATATCTAAGATAAAAACAGAGTTTCCAGCAGTTACACATACATTTATCCACTGACTTTCTAATAATGCTTAATTCATTAATGATGTAATATCACAAATGATAGGCAGGATGATAACATGTATTGTCAGGTTCAAACATATTGTCTCGGAGGAAAGCAAATGTCTAAAATAATGCCACTAATTTAAACAAAATGTCCTAATGTGACATCCAGTATAATATCAGATAATTTATGCTGAATTTATTCAAATCTTAATCAAACCACAAATGGGTCCAAGTCATCTAGTTATTTCATACTTATTTTGGCAAATGACACATTTGGCTTTGCTATCAACACATGCACTTTATAAACTTCAGATTGGCTCTTATAAGGAGATTCTTTGGATTAGGTTCATATGTTTCCCGTCTGAACAGCTATGCCAAGATTTCTGGCTTCAGGTCATCCTACTTTCCCATCCAGATCTGAACCCGACAATGCTGGTATACATGATACATGTGATAAGTGGCTGAATTTGATGTTAGCGGAAGGTTTCTACTTCAACAAAGTACCTATCAACATTAAGTGGGGCACCTTTCCCCAATTACAAATAATCTTGAGGTGAAACACATCCACACAGTTATAACAATGAGAAGATGGTAAATATGTTTTCACCAAATCAGATACCTAGCTGTCACATTTAACTAACATATAAAGATCATGTTTGACCTGTCCCAAAATATTCCCTTTTGTTAATTTTTATGGTAAATTGGTACAGCAGTAAGGAGGGAATTTTGACATGGCATCCCCCTTTGAATGTCTGTCATATATTGCACCTTTAGTTGATGGCCCTGTATATTTACTAAAACCTTAGTGAGCCACATTTGGTTTGGGTGCCATCATCTCAAGCGAACTAAAAAGAGATATTTGATAGAAGAAATGTGTTGGAATCTTTTCAATTCCACTTTGAACCTTACGCTGAATTTTTATACAAAACTGTTAATTTACTTACCTGTGATATTTGTATTTTTACATGGCTACTTGCTTTGTTTTAATTTAACTTTACATGTTTATATTGGTATGGCCATTGTTAATGTACATACTTTTGTTTGACACACCGTAGCCAATGTGTAGTTAAACCATCAGTCATACATTCATCAACACTTAATTTGGACTACTTGGGATGCTACAGATTGAAAATGACAATAACCTTGAAACTAAGATATTTGACAAAAGGGATGTGTTCAGCGTTCCAATAGTCAGTTTACTCTTTGTGCTAAGCAATATTCATTCTTACGTTTTTGGTGTCTGCTTCTGAAATACCTTAGGGAATGCTTATTGTTTCCCAGTTTCAAAGAACGCCATACACGTTTTGCACAAAAGTTATTTACCGGTAATCAAGGTTATGACATTCAAAGACCTATTAATGTTTTCCAAAAGTTGTATGATAGACATGGTGACCCATCACTAACTAAAATGATGTCTGATGCAATAGCTACACTATTTTGATTTTGTACAAACCTTGTTTATTTTGTTTTGGTAAACATATTGTACATATTTTTCATCATTAAGATAAAACCAATAGATGCGACAACTGAAGTATGTGCTTATGTTGGGTATCACAGTTGTAGGAGGATATGCTCTTTTGTGAACACCTGATACTATCACTGTTTTAACAGTAAATGAATAGCACATACTGCCAGAGCTGTATGTAAATGTATCCAGAGATTTCAGTCTTGAGAGGGGCAATCTTCCTGCAAGACAGGCCAGGGAGGATATATTGTTCTAGGGAGTGGCAGTCAACCTCTAAACAAAGCACCCGCCAGTGATTTGTGGTGGAAAACGGCATACAAAAGTTAATGCAGACCAAGGCACTAACTCCCTGTTAGTAAAAACTGGAGTTGGTATTTCACTGAAATTACACACGTCAAAGCCAGTAACAGATTCTGAAACATTTTGGTAGATGCTAGAAAACTAGATGACCTGGAACCAGTTGTGTGATTATGATGATTTGAATTGCTTTGTTGATCAAATGGAACATAAATTGTCTGATGGTATTATTTTAAATAGCTTCGAAGTTTGTATTGGCAGCCATATTTAATTTATGCTAATTAGCACCTTTCCCGCTGTCAGATTTGAATTAGATTTTGGATATAATGTTCAATGGGGTCATCTAAACAATATATATATATAAAAAGCCTTCTGTTGCAATTTGTTCCAGGTTCAGTCATATTTTTACTGGACTATATGTGCAGTCGTCAGTATTAATTTATTTTTAAATCTCAAATAAATGACTACCTTTATGACATACAAATGTGTTTTAACTTTAGCTGCATTCAATTTACTGTATACTAGTTGCTACAGCCCTCTATGTTAACTTTTCTGTCCAGGAGCCAGATGGCACCTACTTCTATATTTTTAGGCTCCAAATAGCAAAATTAGGAGCTATGTTTATATACGGTACCAATATAGTGGATGTGTATCTGTCTGTGTGTGCGTGTCTATGTAAGGGTGTGTAAACGGTTTACACATTGGTACAAATATTAAAGAAGTTTAAAAAGCATGAAGTGTATCAGAGAAAATGTTTTGCTATTTATATATGTACTGGGTGACTAGTATCTGTAATTGTCTTATGAGTATTAAATCAGAAAGAAAATTCTATTAACCTGATTAAAAGTACTTTACTAAAATGCAATGCTGGAGAGTGGCTATCTTCCTATTTACGAAACGCAAAACAGTATTTAAATTAATTCATTCATTTATGCTATTATAAATATGTGATAAGCAGAAATAGAAGTTTAAACATTATTTTCCTCTGCTTTTTTAATTCATGGATTAATTACACATTTTATTTGTAAAAAGTCATATTTAAAAAAAAAAGTACTAAGTATTTTCCATCAAAAAAGGGGGAAAATGCCTCATACTCGCAAGTAATTAATACATTCACTGAATCAGTAATCTTTGTATATATTTGGGATTCGACGATAGTTAACTGGTTTTCTACTTTAAGTCGACGATGTATTTGCATGCTGCATATAAAAAAGATTGATAGAGATCCCAGTCTATGTTAATCACATGATCGACTTTTCATTTTGTTTTGTTTAAGTTGTTGATATCATTGTAATGTTTTGTTACAAACTTTTACTTTCCTTTTAAATAAAGTGTTTCATAAGGTGTACCAAAAAATGTTTTATAACTATTTATATATTTTACTTTATTATATACTTGTTAAAATTTGACTTCGATCATTTGGTGAAAATGTGCTGGCGAAAATGGGGTTGCGGTCGGTTTTCATGGTGATCATATTATTGATGATGTAATGATTTTTATACGCAAAATTGAAGGCGAATTGGATTTCGCCTATGCATTTAACAAGGCGAAGTTTAGTGGTATACAGCCAGAATCACCAGAATTTCCCTCTAGCATCACTATTGCTGGTCTGTTTGTATTAACTCTGGTTCGGTCACCGGGGGAGGGGGGGCAACCATATAAAATGTTATAGTCGCCAATCAAAAAATATATGTGACCAACTGAGTCGCAATGTAGAGGGCTATGCTAATGAATGTCTGACATAGACAGGGAACCACTGGACTGTAAATACTTAAAGTGATATGTAAATTATAAAATGGAGCTTCATGCATGGTATATGAATGGTATCTGTAAAATGTATTACAAGCATAGGGGTGCAGGTTATTAAATATGTGTTACATAGTCTGCAAATACAGTATATAAATTGTGTTAAATGTTTGCATTCAAGGATGGTGGGGCACTTTTATTAGATTTCATTTTTCCTTATTTTTATAATGCTTGTGGGACATTTATTGAAGCACTTGTATTACTAGTATTGATGCTGATGTCCAATCTAACTGAATTAAATTTAAAGTTCTTCAGACATAATTACCTAAACAAAACAGCAATGGTGCCTTTTAGGTTAGCTTTGGTACCATTCATTTCAGAAATTTTTGATGGCTATATATGATGAGCATTGGCCTTCTATAACACAGAATTTTGAAACCGATTGATGAAGTCAATGAAATTTGGTACATGAACAGCAGTTAAGGCAAAAACTACTGCACCAATATTTTAGACTTCAATAACTTCTAATCTGTAAGATACAAGAAGTTTAATCTAGCTTTAAGCTGGGCATTCCATATAAAAGCAACAGTCCATCATATGCAACATGTATTCAGAACAATGATACTCACATACAAGATTAGCCATATACTGGAGCTATAGTGCAACTATTTCCATCAGTTTTGAAAAAAAGTAGGAAACAAGCAAAGGTCTAGAAGAGTGTACAATCAGTAAATGTTTCTTTGGTTTTTGTTTTTAAAAAGGTGGGACCCCAATCTTGAATAGACTATTTCTTGAAGATTAGTCAATTATTGGTTCAGAAGTGCATGTTCCTACGTACTGGCTACTAATTACATGTATCAAATTTCCATGCATTATAAGCAACTGGTTTCAATAGAATCTATGGCAAGTGACACACAATAAACATTCCTAGGATGTATTAATCAACACATAACGCATGTTAATTTTGTAAACCGACACCACTAAAATATATAATTAGATATTTTTAAATAATGTAATATTAAAAACATGTGAAAACAAATATCTACTTCACAGCAATTCGGAGTGAGTTGTTGTGTCTTCAGTAATTCACAGTGATAGAATAAACATGCTGCAACAATGTATGGTGGAATTCGTCCTGGTGATATTGCACTTTCAAGCTGTCCAAGTGTAACGACTGCCATGATACTCCTTGGTAAAAGGTAATCAACCTCAAATAACATGTGTAGATCGTTGATAACAGTTTGTACAGGACTGTAAAATAAAATTTTAAAAATTAAGATTGTAAATAATAATTTATATTAACGGATCATACACAATGTACATAATTGCAAATAACTGACTTTTCTAAACCCATTGTTCCCCACCCCATTCTCTGTGTGCATCCATATACAAATCTTGAATCCTTCTAAGCCATAATGTGTGTACTATTGACTAAAAGTATTCTAATCAATAATCCATGGTGCATATGTGATGAGTATAGGGGTCTATACTCATCACATATGCACCATGGACTATTGATTAGAATACTTTTTTTTTTAACTAACTACACCCTTAATTGGGTCTGTTTAGTTACATGTATAGTGGCCAAACTACACTGATTTCTCAACAACAAAAATTTGGTAAATTATCAAAATAAAAGTGAATATATTATCAATTTAGAGGTTATAAGATGCAGATATGAATGGTAAAGCAAAAAATGGGGTTTTTTTAGAACACTTCGACCAACCTTCTTTTTAAAAAGAAAATATGCCTATTTTTGACGATAAAGTTGGTGGAAATATTCTTAAAAAAAGCAATAACAGTGCAGCCAATGTAACCAGATTTTTTTCATAAAATTTCACAAATATTTTTGCATTTAATAAGCATGTAAACCTACATTCCAACATTACTTTTTATATAATGTGCACAAACTGTACCCATTTGTAAATAAAGTTACAATAAATAAAAATATATAAAACTTCTGTGGCGTTTTAGTACTGAGATGGTCCTAACACTGAATTACAACATAAATAAATAATATTACATATATTGTGCCTATTGATTGTGCATTACCCCCATCCCACCCCACCAAAACTGTCAGCTGCATTGGTTCCACTTATAAAATTTCTTAACTGATGATGCACGCAAAAAAATCTTTCACATATATATTCCCATGACTTGTGACGTCTTTTAACAAAGTACATGTATGCATACTGAACCAAAAAAGAACAGTAATTATAAATGTTCTCCTGTCATCTTGAGAATCAGAATTTATCCATTTTACTCACCGTGTGTTTGCTAAGTGGAACAAAGGGACAACGTAAACATATATTTGCAAGTACAAGCATGGTTCCATATGTTTTGAAATGAAGGTGTTTTTTTTATCAGTTCATCGACTTTGTAGTCAATAAAAATAAAAAAACTTTTATAATTTATTGAAATTTATTATATTTTTTATATGCCTAGAATACCTAGAAATTTACGTGAACATGCTATCGGCATGTCGACAGAAAAGGTTTTTAGAGATGTTGGGAGCTCGAGATCTAGCCATGCTATTTGGAATCTTTGGACATGGTTTCATCAGACAGGACATACCAATGATTTACAACATCTGGGAGAGTCTAGACAGACGTGTAAGACATCGACCCAACCCGCCTTCAAACGTCAATGAATTTTGACAAGCATTAATTGATGAATGGAACAATATTTCACAGACAGAAATCAATACACTTGTCAGTTCCATGTGGTGGCAATGCAATGCAGTCATCAATTCGTGAGGTGGCCATATTAATGTGATTTCTTTTATGATCCCTACCACATTTTATCAATAATTTTCTTTGTTCTGTTGTAAAATTTGGGCCACATTTCTTTTCCAAACAAATGCACTATAGGACACTCTTTCAACAAATATAAACATATTGGGCCGATTTCTCATGCCTGGGTTATCGGTGGGTGATGAAAACCTACGGGTTACCCTCAAGTTAACCTATGGGTTATTTTCATTGCGTGTTTCACGTGCAGAAGTTTCTGTAACGCTAGGCTACCACCAGGTTACAATTGCACTGCACGATAAACCTGCTATAGGGCTGGTTTTTCAGTTGGTTTTGTTGATTGGAGATGGAACAATTTTGGCACAGAAATAAGGTTTTACGTCAATATCGAAGGGCTATGAGGCATGAACGCCTTTAAAAAAGTATCAGTTAAGTTGACAAATGGCCTTACATCTAATCGATCTTGTAAGTTTTGCAAAACAAATGTATATTTGAGGTACATCCACTTTAAAATGAGTGAAAACGTATATATATATATATATATATATCGTTAAAAAGTGTATGTTTTTCTCTACATGACAGGCTTGTTTCGTGAGAGAGTTGAATTATTGCTCTCACTCATCAGATGTAGATTTAATTACACCGTCAACGGAAAGCTGATGACGTAATGGACTCTGTGACGTCGAGGTTACGTCACTATGCAGGTCTATAATAGGTGATGTGTGGTATGCGCACAGAAGGTATTTGCGTCTGTGTCGACATGCTGATACGAGTTCATTCTTGGAGTTTAGTGTGCTGGTTTCAGGTTTATACATTATGAACAGTTTTTCCTTCAGGCAGAGGTTACATCTTTTGCTCGCTGGAGAGTATGATTTTGCTTTGGATAAAATTTTCCACTTAATGGTGTATGGGGTGAATCTATCCTTCAGTGTCCAAATGTACTGACTTAGCGCTGTTGCGTTCTTCTGTGTTGCGTTTTGAAAACTGCTCGTGTGCGCAGTATATCTCGTCTTAAATGTGTTCTCGGTCAAACCAACGTATGTTTCTTGCTTGTTGTTATCGAGTGTATTAACGGTAGCTTGATATATTACTCCTTTCTGCAAGCATTTGCCCTCAAGTGGACATTCAGCTCTTCGTCTACAGTTGCATTCTCTGGGGGGAACTGCGTCTTTGTCTCTGTGTTGTTGAAGTAGAGTTTTGTTATGCGCTGAAATTATTTTCCCAACATTAGGCATGCAGCTATAGCTAATTTTAACGGTGTTTCGATTTATAATTTTGTGGAGAGGGTTGCTTTTGGGAAAGCACTCATCGAGTAATCTGAGGAACTGGTGACCTACGTTGGTTTTCACGTTGGAGCTATATGGTGGGTTGTACCAGGTGATGTTTCTATTGCGGTTGTTTCTGCGTCTGTTGTTTTCTGCTGTTGGGGTGTATTTGAGGTTATAGTTATATCCGCTCTTGAGTAAGGCTTCCTTATATGGGCGTTTCGCTTCTTCAAAGATGCGCTCATTCGAAGATATATCAGAAAGCCTTTTATTTATTGTTTTTGGTATACTGCGGATGATATTTGGAGGGTGGTTGCTCTTGTTGTGGATGTATAAAGGTGTGTTGTTTGGTTTCATATAGGGTTTGACTGAGCTCTTTTCAAGGTCTAGAGTTACGTCTAAGTAATCTACAGATTTTTTGTTGGCGACTATGGTGATCTTGAGTTTATGGTTTGCAAATATTCTGCAAATATCTTTTTTGATTATCTCTATGGTTCTCGGTGACTCATTGAATGCAGCTAGGCCATCGTCGCGATATAGTCCTATATTGTTTGCCGTATTTGGCTTGTAGTTCTGAAAGAAGAAAGAGCCCGACTATTTCGCAAATTTCTGCTCCATCGTAACTACCCATAGTTACATCAAACCGTGATTGTTTGCCTCTTTGCACCATGCCTTGCTGTTGTTAAATAGCAGTGAATTTCTTGCTTGTAATATTATTTCCATCTCATCGCTAGAAATATCATCGAATTTGGATGCGAACTGTAGGGCTTGTTTCACGAGATTTTCTGTTATGGACGGATAAAAATCGCATATGTCGAAACATATGAAAGAATAGTTGGATTTATTGGATATTGCTTTAAACCACTTAATCACGTCTGACGTGTTCCTCCACTGGTTTGTTCTGGTTGTGTTCAGAATCTTTCTGTTGATTCTCTCCCTAGTTTTTTTTTTGCTTATTATGCCAATTTCCGGTTTAGATGGGTTTATTAGTCTACAGGTGGGTTTATTGGAGAAGTTTGGTTTGTGGTCTTTTAACGTAATAAATGCTTCACTTTTTGCTGTTGTATCTATGCGGTCTGCTAGATTTAGTTTTTCTGCAATGTGTTTGTCTTTAGTGGTTATCTCTTGTTCTGAGTTCTGTGGCGCTGTTTTATATGCTTTGGTTGTGTTGCTATCTAGTAGTCTGTTGTAAGTGGTGGTGTCTAGCTTGTAAAAGTTTGTGGTTTTATCGGCAGGTACGAGTAGTTTCTTGTCATGTTTTATAGTGTTTATGTCCTTAGCGAGTTTTCGCTGTAGTTGGTTGCTTGATGTGTTGTTAAATTGTAGATTTTTAGCTAGTCTTACCATTTTTTCTTCGAAGTTCTTGAGTTCTGGTATAGAAGGAGGGGATTTGGTGGTGTTAAATCCGTATGTTTCTTTCTGTTGTGTTGCAACTTCGGGATTGAGGAAGAAGAAACATCTCCATCTTAATCTCCTTAGGAATGACTCGGTCTTTTCTAAGAAGCATTTTCTGTAGTCATCAGGTTTCGCGATCGGTATATTTTTGGTAGAGTATCCAAAGTTTACACATTCCATGGCGGCTTTCAGAGTGCTCAACAATATAAGGAGCTTTGTAATAGTAGTCGTTTTCGAGTTGAAAGACGCTATTTTATAGAGTGCTCAACCGTGTGGGAGCCAGATATATATATATACACAAAACCAAATATATATATATATATATATATATATATATATATATATATATATATATATATATATATATATATATTAAGCAGGGACATTCTGGATCCCATCGACCCCTCCCCTTGATCAGTGCCTGCTGATTACAGTGAAAAATTTTATGAATAAAATCATTCTTTATTTTTTGTAATAAAAACTGCGTAACCAACCTATTAACTATTGTGTTTGCATAGATAAACTTCACCTATTAAAATAATTTTGTTACTTTTTGTGTAGTCAATGTTGCAAACGGGGATGATTAAGAATGTTTTAACATATTTACGTCACTGGTTGACTATTTTGTAGGCAGTATTGATGCTTGAAGGACATTGTCGTCATCGAATGGATTTACTAATTCTATAAATTAACCAGGAATCATCCCTTGAATTGTTTGGCTTGTTTCGTCAATGTCTGCCATAGGCGACCCTCCTCCGGTTCTTTTCTGGGGTTTCTTAAGTTTACAGACATCTTTTTTGGCCTTGCATTTTAGCCGTTTCCATAACTCCTTTGGTTGTCCTAAATCTCTTTTAACCGATGACTGACTATTAAGTGACTGAATATTTAATTATTTCATGCCATAAATTTTACTTACCTATATTAGTTTTCATATCAGATTTTTTACTTTCGATGGTTTTAACGTATGCACAGATAAGTTCCAACAAAAACGTTTTGTCAGATTCACAAAAAATGTCCTTTTTTTCACCCTTGTTTCAGACATTATTGCAAATGTAACGTGTATTGTGCATGCGATCATTTATATACCTTGCAACCGAAGAAGACCTGCAGGTAACCCATGGAAAACCGGTGGTTTTCATAACACGTCTATAACCCAAACATGAGAAAAACCACCGACCCGTGTGTGTAGGCTAAGGTTTTCAGCGTGTTACGTAGCCCAGGGTTAACCCCGGGTTATATTATAACCTGGTGTTACCTAACCCGGGCACGAGAAATAGGCCATTTTGGTTTGTTTTTAACCTTTCCATATAGTCAAACCTGTCTTAAGCGGTAACACAACAGAGTAGATAAAAGTAGCCGTTTAAGAAAGATGGCCACTGATTACAGGTTGCCACATATATAGTCTTTAAAACATTTGTTATTATTTCTTGTTTTACCATCTAAAAATAGAGAAAACTATATGTGGAACATACAGACAGACAGACGAGTGAAGGACAGACAAAATCTATAATCACCTCCAGATGGACTGGTAAGGGACTAATAAAGTTTTGTTATTGAAAAACTATAACATACGTGCTCCAATCTGATGCTTCCACTTGTACTGTCTTTTGGTAGTAAAATAATGAGTAATTTATAAACCAATTCTGTGTGTAAGAAAAACCCTTGGTGTATTTCTTCAAAGTATCCTTTTCATGAACAAGTTCTGAAATGCCCCACCATTTATCACTGCGATGATCAGATGATTTCAACATTTTGAAAGGCTCTGAATCTCCACAAAGGAAATGAAGAAGTGGAATACAATACAACCATGTCGAGTCAGTTTGCATAATCCCCACATGTTCTTCGATTCTTTGCCTTAGAGTTCTGGCTATTAATCTGAAAGTAAATGTGTCATTAATGTATTACTATTTCATAAGAACTTATGGTGTCTACACTGCATATATCTTTGTACCAAAGCCATTCCGAAACAATAAACTTAGGTATTTACAAAAATCAAAGTACAGGGAAATCACATTTCTCTAATAAACTGTCATTGTTCACACATATCTACATGTACTAATCAATTGTTTGTTTTGAACAGTGTTTGATTTTTAAAATTTATGTGCACTGCATTCACACCTTTGTGTAAAGAGACAACTATTGAATATCACTAAGATGCAAATTATTGAGCCTATGTTGATATAACATACAGCTGTATGCCTTCAGTTGAAACAAACATTCTGAAAGTACTGCTAAAGCAATACAAATTTATGTTCCCTACTGGGCCCAACATTTTTTTTTATGGGGATGTAATACTGACTATAACAAATATGACAGGGTAAACAAGTAATATTTAAAGCACACACAAAATGTGGAGCATGCAACCACATGACCACAGTACTGTGGTGGATTTTGACCACTCTAACTGAAAAGGACCTGCGATAGTCTAGGGTTGAGAGCCCCTATTGCAGATAATTTATTACAGAAGTAGCAATCCCAGCAATTGGGTGATGGACAGAACAGTCCAGAATTTTCGAGGGAACACACACATGACCACTCTCTAACATTGCAGACCATCACCACAAGACATGATTACAGATTTACTAGATTATAGGTTTGTAATACTATACATTATTTACACTCTGTCTATCAAAATTAGAGCTACGAAGCAGTTAAAACATCTTATCTGTTCACGGGTTGCAAGTTTGTAATGTCTTTTATTTGTATATCAGTTTTTCCTTGCAGAAGGTATGTATACGTGACAGTCCACAATGGAAGGGTCCTGGGCTAATAATGGAATGTATGTTGCCTTATCTGAACAAGGTACATCTCAGGAATGGTCCGTCAGTCGTTAACCATGACCAGTTGGAACAGATGACTCAGTTCTTGAGATAGCCGACTCATACATTGGAGGGCTCTACTACATCCCTTTTATCCCTGGATTATAGGGTTTTGGTTTCGAGATTGGGTGGTCCGTTCCAATGGGAGCCAAAAACCAGGGGAAGAATGGCCCAGAAGAGTTTATAGTCAATACTTAGGTAAAGGTCCAGGGAATTGTCCTGTGAGGATGGCCACTGGGTGGTTTCCAAGGAGAAGACAGTCCTAAGTGGGGGGGGTGGGGGAGGCCTTGAGTGGCTATGATTCTCACTTCTACCCAGGCCATTGTGACAGTTGAATGAGAATTGGGAAAGACCTCAATTTGGAACTGGTGGTCAGGTACCAATATAGGGAGAGGGCACCCCACCCCACCATTGACGTGGTCCATGTGGACCCCAAGATCTCCCATTTGACTCTTGAATTGTATTAATCTTGGGGCATGGTAGTGGAAATCCACCCCTAGTATGTTATGAGTGTGCTGGATGTCAATCGGAGGTGGATGGAGCATATGGTCATCCGAAAGGGGGTGGCTACCGCTTTGAATTTTGATCACTCCCTTCCGGATACTACCTGGAGGAAGCATTATTTGTTAGTGAAGGAGCCTGCAAAGCCCATGGTGCTGATGGATCAATGCCCGTCAGTGGGCCCATTGGGATATTTCTCGCTCCAGCCAGTGCACCATGTTTGGTATATCAAAGGCCGTAGTATGTGTTATCCTGTCTGTGGGATGGTGCATATAAAAGATCCCTTGCTCCTAATCTAAAACAGTAGCCCACGAAGTGGCAACAATGGGTTTCTTCTCTCAATATCTGTGTGGTTCTTAACCATATGTCCGACACCATATAACCATAAATAAAATGTGTTGAGTATGTTGTTAAATAAAACATTTCCCTCTTCCTTCCTTCATTGATGAACGGAAAGAATTGACTTCAGATTTTTGATTAGTTGGACCATTTCTGGTTATAAAATAAAGTTTAACAAAATTCCAATTAAAACATTTTTGCCAAAAGCTATTTTTATTTTTTAAGAGAAAAATCTTTAATAGATTAAGAAGTCAAAACACTACTTCTGAAGAGAGCAATTTCTCAAGTTTCTTATAAACAGGGTGAATATTTAGAGAATAATTAACAAGCTATTGTACCATGACTTGTTTTTCTCTTTGATGTCACATGTGGTGTAACTGCAATACCAATTTAGAATGTCACTATTGTGAGGGGCGTGGCCTAAAAACTGTGCAGTTAACTTCAGTTACCCACACACTTTCAGTTATACCATAGCTAAAATAACCTGCACTGTTTTGTCTGCACAGGGAAAAATAAAGCTCGAGCTAATAAATAAGAAAAACAAAAGTAAAGAGTAACAAATGGGTATTTTTGGATCAAAACTTGAAACAATGCACACAAAAAATAAAATAATAATAAATAAATAAATAAAAAATTTTTTTACACAGAAACAAACAAGCCTATGTCTATTCTGTAGTCCTATTCGACTATTTTAACTTAAAAGTGCACGTTTGAGTAAATCCCAAGCATTAAAAATGAAAATTTCAATTTCGGAACACAACAGGCAAACAAAAACAGATTTGTAATGTCATGCGTCCATTTTATGCAAGTCGGGAATATCATCTCGAATTTCCTGTCATTTGTTTTAATCGCCCATCTCGTATTTTTGTGTGTAAAATTGTTATATCATCCAAAACAAAAACAAAAGCACATTTTTCCTCATGACATCATATTAGATCTACATTATTTTTAAAAACAAGAACATCATACATAATAATTATTTTTAAAAACAAGAACCGAATATATTTAAAAACAAGAACAGAAAGTATGCGACGTCATATTCAAAACAAAAACAGAAGAGAAACCCGTGACGTCACACTCATCGATGTCATACCAAAATAACCTTACATTCTTAAACATAATTAAAGGAACATTATCATTTATAATAATCAAAATGTTGGATTTTCCTAATGATCATATACATAACATGTCTTTTTGTTCTGATTTTCGGGAATTAAACGTTCAATAATCTCATCTGTCACAGGTTTCAGATAATGTTAGATCATCCACGTAATCATTTTCCAGCTGCGATAATGCGTAATCATCAAGATCTAAAAAATCCATCGAATCCATTTTCAAACCAAATTGCGTCACTGCTTGCGTGCAACTGACGCAAGATCAACTGAAGTAAATGGGTGCGAAAGTGATTACGTCATAAGAAGGGCGTGGTCTCATGACAGCTGTCACAGTGTACAAAACAGTTATATCATGGTTTTGATTCGTTAACGGTATTTAGACGGTGGACACTCGACTCCGTCTCATGCCGCCATCTAAATACAGTTAACACATCAAAACCATGATATAACTATTACTGAGAAATTAATTACAAATTATCTATCCCATGTGAATAAATGTTGTAAACCAGCTAAGCCTTTGGCGAATTAGTTAATTATTCTCTTCACGTTTTGTCATTTTAATTTTTTTTTAAATATAAAATTCCCCTGCTGTCTACAACAAAGCCATCAGCAATTACATCATATAATTTTATGCATATTACATGACATAATGTAAGTGACGCCATGGCATAACGGGGTTCTTTATACAGCCAAAATAATATGACTGTTGTTGCATTAGAAAATAATTATTTTTCTTTGCTACTAAAGTCGCTACTTATGAAAATATACCATTTCACGTTTATGAAACACACAAGTCAAAAATGTTCTAAAAATCCCTGTAGATTGTATGAAAGTGAGATTCTGGCTATAGCAAACAACCAACCAAACACCGTCATTTTTAAGCCAGCTGAAGAAGCAATCTGCACACTGTGCAGATATTGGAACAAATAGTACCCTGTATATTTGAGCCAATATTGGTAATAGATTTTCTATATTTTCCTGGTAGAAAACAAAAATTGGAAATTTTATCCTGTATTTAATTTCAAAAAGAAGAACAAATTTCTTAAGTATCATCACTTTAAGCAGAAAACTTTGAGGCTGGTTTTGAATTCAATTATAGGATACCATGAATGGTACACAGCAGTGTTGTTTGTTATTAGAAATAGTTAATAAAGCTACAGTGTATTATACATCATAAAAAATATATTAATAAATAGCAGGGGAAAACATTAAGTCCTGTAGTTCAGCTTTTGCTTTTTGAAGAAAGTTATAAAGATAAACGTGTTGCGATTTTAACAATAAATCTTGAAAGCCGAGATTAAATATTTCTACTAGTGGATATATTACACATAATTGTTTTCAATAATTATATATATATCATAATAAAAAACCTGGATCACCTACCAGTACCTTATAGGAGAAGCCATGGTGATGTCGTTTTTATCACGTAGTACTGCATGAGCTCTGGTAGGCAAAAAGCCTCTGTTGACATTAGTAGTATTGAACAAGCGAATATTTGTTCGTCAATTAAATCAGTGTAGACTAGTTTTGATGAATGGTATTTCATCATGGTAATTTCAAACATTGTTGTTAGCTGTACAAATCACTGTAGGAAGGATTATGGAATTAGTTTCATCAAATACCACTAGAACTTAGTAGAAGCGAAACGTCAAACAGTAAGCCGACAACAATCAACATTGTCAATCACACAACAGAGATTGTGTCATAATATACAAGGTTTGTTGTATGTTATTCATTCATAATACTATAATACACATCAGTATTTATTGAAATGACAAAATTAAAAAGATAATAATAAAATTAAATTTAAAAAACCACCACCACTAAATTGTGACATTGAAACAAAGATGCCCTGCTGACCATACCCAGTCAATCGACAAACAGTGTTTAATTTCTGTAACTTTTTGTTTGGATTGACAGATCCGTTATAGTGGGTAAAAACAATTCCGAGTATATTCTATATTGTATTATACCATAAAATATATAAGTGGCTGGAGTATTTTTTAATTAAATAACTGGGAGTAATCAAGCTTTTTTCTGTTTCTTTTTTTTTTGTTCATGTATAAAAATATTTCCATTTTATAATATATTATATTGCTAATTAATTATAATGTTTTACTTTTTATTGAAGGAGTGATTCACAGGTGTATTTGTAATGTGTAAGTTGATTTTTTAAATAATAAAAGAAAGGTATAAACATTTCTGGGTGGGATCTCAGATGTATTAAAACATTTGTTTGAGATTTAAAAAAAAATTGGTCGGGGAGGCGGTCAGTCCACCAGATAGTTTTGTGATATAGATTCACAAGTTGGTAATATCCACCATATTTTATTGAAAACATAAATGGTTCTACATGCATTTATCATGAGAGTTTTACATGTAGTTGCTAATTTACCTGAATTTGTTTGAAAAGGGGAGTTAATTTATATAAGTATTATTGTAATCAGTAACAGATGTCAATATTTTTTCACGAATACATGTATGTGTATTCAAATATTTCAATAATATTCAGTATAAAAGTCCTTGACCAACATCATGAGCTTACATGGTACAGTAACTATGGTTACTAATACTAATACTATGTACATAATATAAAACTTTCATACTTCTATCATAGCAAATTAACAATTTTCTTCTTTCTTTTTTTCTAGATATCCATGATCCCGGTTTATGAACAAAAGAGAAACGACAACTCTTGGATGAATTAAGGGCCTTTTAGGGTGAATTAAGGGATGCTAAGGAGAACACTGGCATCAGATTCAGCAATTCGTTTCTACAGTATCTCATATGTGTCTGTGCACAAGGATACCAGAACTTTTTTTCATAGA
>NC_054702.1:11191518-11263360 GCF_016097555.1 Gigantopelta aegis | reverse complement strand
TGTTGGATGAAGTGCAAACGTAATTCTTGTTGAAATAAATATTTTACAAAATTGCTGATCCGCCGATCGGCGAATGTTTGGAAACATTTTGTTTTTCCAAGACCGCCGAAACTGCCGAGCCGACCGCCGAGCCGATCTCCGATATTGCCACTATGGTTGGTTCGTGTACTGTATGTGTGTCATACTATATTTTTAACAAGATATTTTGATTCTTTGGTATCATATTTCTATCTACTCATAAAATCAACCATTTAGGAGATATACGACTTCAAAGTTTGTGTTGGCGGCCATATTTGATTTATGCTAATTAGCACCTTTCCCTGTGTCAGATTTGGGCAGATTATGGATATAATGTTCAATGGGGTAATCTAAACAATATAAAACAAAAAACCCCTTCTGTTGCAATTAGTTCCAGGTTCAGTCATATTTTTACTGGACTATACATTCATTCATTCATTTATATAAATATAAATATGTGATAAGCAAAAATACAAGTTTAAAAATTATTTTCCTCTGCTTTTTTAATTCATGCATTAATTACACATTTTATTTGTAACAAGTAATATTTAAAAAAAACAGTACTAAGTATTTTCCACCGAAAAAGGGGAAAAACATGCATAGGGATGCAGGTTATTAAGTATGTGTTACACAGTCTGCAAATACAGTATGTAAATTGTGTTAAATGTTTGCATTCAAGGATGGTGGGGTGCTATAATTAGGTTTCATTTTTCTTTTTTATAATGCTTGTAGGACGTTTATTGAAGCAGGGTGTTCACTTGTATTACTAGTAAAACAGCAATGGTGCCTTTTAGGTTAGCTTTGGTACCCTTCATTTCAGAAATTTTTGATGGCTATATATGAAGTAAAGTTTGTTTTATTTAACGACGCCACTAGAGCACATTGATTTTTTATCTTATCATCGGCTGTTGGACGTCAAACATATGGTCATTCTGACACTGTTTTTTAGAGGAAACCTGCCGTTGCCACATAGGCTATTCTTTTATGATAGGCAGCAAGGGATCTTTTATTTGCACTTCCCACAGGCAGGATAGCACAAACCATGGCCTTGTTGAACCAGTTATGGATCACTGGTCAGTGCAAGTGGTTTACACCTACCCACTGAGCCTTGCAGAGTGGCTATGTATGAGCATTGGCCTTCTATAACACAGAATTTTGAAACCGATCGATGAAGTCGACTTTTAAAGTGCACCCTCTCATATTTCAATGATATTTGGTACATGAACAGTAGTTATAAGGCAAAAACTACTGCACCAACATTTTAGACTTCTATAACTTCTAATCTTTAAGATACAAGAAGTTTAATCTAGCTTTAAGCTAGGCATTCCATATAAAAGCCACAGTCCATCATATGCAACACATATTCAGAACAACGATACTCGCAAGATTAGCCATACTGGAGCTATAGTGCAACTATTTCCATCAGTTTTGAAAAAAAGTAGGAAACAAGCAAAGGTCTAGAAGAGTGTGCAATCAGTAAATGTGTTGTTTTTTTTTAAAAGGTGGTACCCCAATCTTGAATAGACTATTTCTTGAAGATTAGTCAAGACAGAAGTCTAAATTATTGCTTCAAAAGTGCATGTTCCTATTGGCTACTAATTACTGTATCAAATTTCCATGCATTATAAGCAACTGGTTTCAATAGAATCTATGGCAAGTGACACACCATAAAGATTCCTAGGATGCATTAATCAACACATGACGCATATTAATTCTGTAGACTGACACCATTAAAATATAATTAGATATTTTTAAATAGAGTAATATTAAATGTATGTGAAAAAAATATCTACATCACAGCAATCTGGAGTGAGTTGTCGTGTCTTCAGTAAATCACAGTAATAGAATAGACATGCTGCAACAATGTATGGTGGAATTCGCCCTGGTGATATTGCCCATTGAAGCTGTCCAAATGTAATAACTGCCATGATACTCCTTGGTAAAAGGTAATCAACCTCAAATAACATTTGTAGATCGTTGATAACAGTTTGTACATGACTGTAAAATAAAATTGAAAAAATTAAGATCATAAATAATAATTTACATTAACGGACCATACACAATGTACATAATTGTAAATAACTGACTTTTCCAAACCCATTGTTCCCCACCTCAACCTCGGTGTGCATCCATATACAAATCATGAATCCTTCTAAGCCTTAATGTGTGTACTATTAATTAATACCCCTATACTCATCACATATGCACCATGGACTATTGATTAGAATACTTTTTTTTAACCAACTACTACTGTTTACTTATAGTGGCCAAACTACACTGATTTCTCAACAAAAACAATTTGGTAAATTATCCATATAAAAGTGAATATATTATCAATTTAGAACTTGATTTCTTAGAACCTGGGTTCTGATGAATCGACCCTGGACTTGTGTGGTTGACCTAAGACGCCCTGAATGGGGTCGATCATCAACATGTTAGGTCAGCTGGTATCTGTTCCATAATCTGCAGATCACAGATGGCATATATTGAACATATTGGCTACATACAACGCTGAATTCTACCAAGTGTTCTATATGTCATAGATGCCGCATTACTAATTCAAACACAAACAATGCATAACATCCAAAAAACTAAAATTAATTGATCATGAGATTCAGCAAAATTAACAGTAGTATAATCACTCAAACAGATTTATCAACCACTCTGTGAAGTGTCCAAATCGTGAATGACTCCCTAACCACATGTGTGGGGGTACTGCATGTCGCACGTGCACATTTTCGGCTGTGTTTGGGTGTTACGGTAGGTTGTGCAGCCATGGACGTTCTTTCCTAGGCAGTCATTTTTGAAAGTTGATCTCAGTTTCAATCATTGGTAATGACATTTGCATTTTAAATTCCCCTACTTTTTTTGAAGAGTATATATTTAAATATATTTATCATATATTAGCTAGCATATCCAGTGTAATCAAAGTATGTGATATTTTTCAGACCACATACTTTCAGAATTTGATAACTTTGCAAATAAGATTATTTTGGGAGGGTTTGGTATTCGAAACCCCTCCCTGCTCAAGCAAATTTTCTTTTTTCTACATATATTTTCCAAGGAAGCATGACTCGACCCCATTATAAACGCCAATTTAAACATACTCCTCCCTGCTTAAATTCCTGTATCGCCAATTGTCGAAAATCGTATGGAATCGAAAACCATATTATTTTACTTCCGGGTAACAATTGTAATGCTTGTGCATATTCGATCATTGACACGACAACGTCTTGTTAAAAAACTACACTTAAAACAAATTTCCTTAAAAATGCAAAAAAACAGAAGGTAAGAATAAGTTTTATGCACAATGAAATGTATTATTACAGTTAGTTTGTACGCTTTAATCTTATTGAATGCAATGAAAATGCATGCCTAAACAACAACAGGTGCATGACAGAATCCACACAATCAAACACGTCTGCTAGCACTGACGATTGAGTAAAGACTGGTCACTTCCGGATAACTGCTTTCAGGTCACATGTTTGTAATATGACTGTTTTCATGGGAAAAGCCTATTTTGTGTTGTTGCCATTACGTTGATAACGTCATAGTACGGTTTTCGATAATCATTTTAAAATGACGTTTTCTTACCACCTGGTGCCCTTCGTGATGGAACAGAAACAATGTGATTATATACTTACCTTTTTATACATTTTATTTCTGAATTGAACGAGGTAAACATTAATGTCGTTAAATTGATAGCCTGACATGACTGAGCATGCGCACCAGACATTTTCTCTTAGTCGGGTTTTCGATTAATCGAGGATACACGCACCTGCTAACAATAAACTAATACTGTATTACTGTTTTTAAGGTCAATGTGTCATGTACTTGATATAATAAAATATCAAAATATTGAATGAGATGTTTTGTTTTAGGCCTAAAAATAAAACTTATATTTTTCCAGGAACTGACCTTACCTAGAAAAAAGAACCGACCCTAATTATATTTTGGATGCATTAGTTGCTCTCTTTTTCGAATGTTCTCCGACTAATATGTAGTTTGAAAGAGTATACATAACATTTTATGTGGACCCATGAATGGTGAATGCAGACATGCAGGTTGCTGGATACACATTTTTGAAAACTTTATTAATTGATATGAATATACTTAAAATGTTTAAATATTTGCCATGTATTTGATGTAATACATATACAAGTATAAAAAGACATGGGTTTTTTTAATTGATTTTTTAAAAACAATGTGGCGACTTTCTTTGTTACCAAGGCACACACACACACACACACACACACACACACACACACACACACACACACACACACACACACACACACACACACACACACACACACACACACACACTGGGGCAGGTTAGAATTAGTCTTCATTCAAGACTACCAATACTAGTTGCAGTGAAAAAAAATGAAGGGAATGATTAATTTCTATCCCATTTTTGTTATGGGAAGTCATTTAGGATAATAACATATTTTCCAATTTTATTAAGTATTAATAATATTTGTTATTTAAGGGGAGCTAAAAATAGAGAAACTATATGTGGAACAGAAAGACAGACGGACTGAAGGACAGACAAAACCTACAGTCCCCTCCGGATGGACTGGTAGGGGACTAATAAAAAGCAAAATTAAGTCTTGTTATTGAAAAACTATAACATACATGCTCCAATCTGATGCTGCCACATGTACTCTGGATGGGTAGTAAAATCCTGTGTAATCTGCAAACCAGTTCTCTGTGTAAGAAAAACCATTGGTGTATTGCTTCAAAATATCCTTTTCATGATGAAGTTCTGAAAGGCCCCACCATTTATCACTGCGATGACCAGACGAGTTGGACATTTTAAAAGGCTCGGAATCTCCACAAAGAAAATGAAGCAGTGGAATACAGTACAACCATGTCGAGTCAGTTTGCATAATCCCCACATGTTCTTTGATTCTTTGCCTTAGAGTACTGGTTATTAATCTGAAAGTAAACATGTGATTAATGTATTACTATACTGAACTGCATTGAAAATGTACCACTAGTTGATGATAACAAATGTGAACGGGGCGTATATCAGCATTAAAAATATCAATGAATAAGTAACGTACTACCTTATAGACCATGTATGACGCCGAATAACTTACAAAAACAATTGCCTGAACACAAAAACACAACATATTGCAAGCATAGAATGAAAAACGTAAATTGAATGTGTAAATTATGCTGATTGGGGCTATAAAAGATGGTCTCTGAAAAACCACTTTCATTTATGAAGGAATCTTTGTGGGAATGTTAAACAAGTGATGGCAAGATTGACAGCTCAGGAACGTGAACGTGCCTTAGGCATGCTTCAAGTCGGCATTTTGAGTAGAGTCATCGCACAGTGGTTTGGATGCCACCATTCAACAATCACTAGACTCCACAGGAGATACCAGCAGACAGGAACCACCAGGGACTGTCCAAGTCCAGGCCAACGTCAAGATTGCCAGCTGCCAAGATTGCACCAACTGTTCACGGTCGATCAGGGGTTATCAGCGCAGACACTGTGCATCACCGTCTTCGCTCTGCTGGGCTGCGTGCTCAATGACCATATGTTGGACCTATCCTGACTGATCAACATCGAAATGAACGCCGACATTTGGCAGGAAGGTACCACAATGACTGCCTTGTCCAGACGGATCGATGGGGCAGAGGGAGTGTCATGGTGTGGGGCGGGATCAGATATCATCGAAAGCACTCCATGTTTGCCGTGGCAGAATGAAAGAAAGAAAGAAAGAAATGCTTTATTTAACGACACACTCAACACATTTTATTTACGGTTATATGGCGTCAGACATATGGTTAAGGACCACACAGATTTTGGAGAGGAAACCCGCTGTCGCCACTTCATGGGCTACTCTTTCCGATTAGCAGCAAGGGATCTTTTATTTGCGCTTCCCACAGGCAGGATAGCACAAACCATGGCCTTTGTTGAACCAGTTATGGATCACTGGTCGGTGCAAGTGGTTTACACCTACCCACTGAGCCTTGCTCACTCAGGGTTTGGGAGTCGGTATCTGGATTAAAAATCCCATGCCTCGACTGGGATCTGAACCCAGTACCTACCAGCCTGTAGACTGATGACCTAACCACGACAACACCGAGGCCGGTGTGGCAGAATGAATCCTATTTACTACCAGGATAATGTCTTGCAAAATCACGTCATTCCCTTCTTTCATCAGCATCGGGATATGCACACATTTCAGCAAGACAATGCCCGAGTGCACACAGCACGTGTTACAACACAGTATCTAGCGAACAATAATGGCCAGCACTGTGCCCCGATTTATTGCCAATAGAGTATCTTTGGGATTACCTTGGTCAACGCATCTCACGTCATCCACAAATGAATAACCTTAGAGAACTGAAAAATGCATTACAGCAGGAGTGGAAAGCTATCCCACAGAACACTATTCACAGACTTATTGGGTTGATAAGAAGACGTTGCATGGCTTTTGTTGCTGCAGATGGTGGTCATACGCACTACTGACTTTTCATTGTGACCCCACGTGTTTTTCATACATAGATGAATTAAAACTAATCAATGATTGTGCATCCTTTTTTGTTTGTTGTCATTATCAATCATCCATCTATTGCTGTTCACAACAAAAACATTTATTGCTCAGGTATTTTTTTTGAAATCTAAACATTTCTTGGTGGTGCATTTTCAATGCTGTTCAGAATATTTGGTAATAACTTATGGTGTCTACACTGCATATATCTTTGTACCTAAGCCATTCTGAAACAATAAACTTAGGTATTTACAAAAAAAATCAAAGTACCGTGAAATCATATTTCTCTAATAAACTGCTGTTGTTCACACATATCTACATGTAGTAATCAATTTTTTGTTTTGAACAGCTTTTGATTTTTACAATTTATGTGCACTGCACTCACACCTTTGTGTAAAGAGACAACTACTGAATAGCACATGACCATAGTATTGTGGAGGATTTTGACCAGTCTAACTGAAAAGGACCTGAGACAGTCTTGCAGATAATTTATTACAGAAGTAGCAAGACCAGCAATTGGCTGATAGTCTCCAGAATTTTCGAGGGAACACACACATGATCACTCTTACATTGCAGATGATCACCACAAGACATGATTACAAATTTACTAGATTATAGGTTGGTAATACTATACACAAAGAAACAAGTTAAGCACCCCCTGTATTTTTCACAATGACTTGTCTTACGAGGTTTGGCGTTGAAAGCCTGATAACATAACCTTGGAAAAACAAATGTGTTTTGCAAGAATACATCTTTGACAGTAGGAAAACATAACAAGTGTATCCAGTTTTGAAATTTTAATCATGATTCTGAGAAGAATTCCAATATGCTGTATTTGAGCCAAAAACTGAGGCACAATAAGTATGGAGGTGCAGAGTCAGAAACACAAGTCAACATCATGATTGATTATAAAAAATGTCATTTGAAGTCCACAGATGACATTCATGACAAAAATCATCAATAGCGGGTAAACCCGCCACGTGCCCGGATGACAGCTTCCACCCTTCGTTTCATCCCTCCAGTAAGTCATCTGATCTGCTGCATGGGCAACTGCTGCCATTCTCGATGAAGAGCTGCCTCTAATTGTGCCAGAGTCTGTACAGGTGGGGTCAGTGCCTGTAATCGACACCCCATGATGTCCCAAACATGCTCTAGCGGGTTTAGGTCAGGACTCATGGCCGGCCAGGGCAGAGTCGTCACAGCTTCAGTTTGGAGTAAAGCTGTTACTGCTTGGGAACGATGTGGCCTAGCGTTGTCATCCATGTACAGAGGTCTGGTGGCGAGTGGATGGTTGTCAAAATGTAGCACAACAACTGGTTGCAGGACATTACGAATGTACCAATCACTGTTGAGGTTGCCTTGGATAGTGACATGTGACAGGCAACCCCAACAATTGCAGTGTGTTGATACAACATTTTGAGCAAAGCATGGGTGGCATGATGCACGTGCATGTCATTCTGTTGTGGGACGTCACAGTTGTCATTGTACTCTCCTATTATTTCGATGGAACACCATTCTTGACATATTCGTCATGTAATTTGCAGTTTTTATGAATGGGGCTATTTCAGTACTAATTATATCTAGGGGTGTTCAACTTTTTTACATTATTTACACTCTGACTACCAAAAATAGTGCTGCGAAGCAGTTAAAACGTCTTATCTGTTCATGGGTTGCAACAACTTTTTAACATCTTTTATTTGTATATAAGTTGTTGTTTTGGGTTTTTTTTACTTGCATACATAACAGTCCACCATGGAAGGGTCCTGGGCTGATAAGGGAATGTACCGGTATGTTGCCTTATCTAGATTTAGATTACTCCCTTCCAGATACTACCTGGAGGGAGCATTATTTGTTAGTGAAGGAGCTTGCAAAGCCCATGGTGCCTATTGTGGTTGACTTCGTTGAGGACCAGTCTCCTCCTCATCTATGTTTCATCCACAACCCCCTCCCCCCCTCCCGAATCAAGTACTCCATCTGTACTCTTTCAATGTTCCCAGATGTATACTTTGGGATTTCCAGGAAGGTGGTTAACATAGATGTGAAGCGGTGCCAGGCAGTATAACATTGATCCCATTCGACCCATATTCTTTTCAAAAATTGTTTGGTTTGGGGTTTGGTCCTTTATTGCATTTGATTTTGAAGCTGAAAGATAAAGACTAAAATTTCTTAGACTCAACCATTGTTAGTGGATGCAGTTACAATCTTTGGCAATATGTTTTGTAAACATTTGTGAAAAAGGACACATTTATATGACCTTGGGTGCTCCAGTCTCTTGTGGAGAAGGTTGTCTCTAAGGTTAAGGAGTTGAATGATTTTTAGCAAGGCAGTTAGGTCAGCTATATTTCTTTTTACTTGGAATGTATTTTTTCCATATAATGGAATTTACTTAAATTTATTTATTTCTGAGCTGATTATTTTCAAAATTTCACAAAAAATTAGTACTTTTTGGATATTTTCAAAACACTTTACTTTTTCTCTTACGTATGTCAAACCAAACTGAAATTACTTACAAAAAACATTTTTGTAGGAGGATGGGACAAACTATAGGTATGGTACTATTGAGGACACAAAGGAAGGTCTTATTTTTTAGAGGCAATTCAAATGGTCAGTAGAAGACCATGGTTCAGAAGGACGAATTTCAACCCAAGAAGATCGTGGAATGGTGGTATAGTACGAGGAAGAAAGATGGCATAAATGTAAATATTGAAAATTATTTTGAAGCAGGCCATTTAGCAAATTTCATTGATGAACATAGCCCAGTGGTAAAGTGCTCGCTTGATGTGCAGGTCTGGGATCGATGCCTGTCGGTGGGCCCATTGGGATATTTCTTGTTCCAGTCAGTGCACCACGAATGGTATATCAAAGGCCGTATTATGCGTTATCCTGTCTGTGGAATGGTGCATATAAAAGATCCCTTGCTGCTAATCGAAAAGAGTAGCCCACAAAGTGACAACAGAGGGTGTTCTCTCTCAATATTTGTGTGATCCTTAACCATATGTCCGATGCAATATAACCATAAATAAAAAGTGTTGAGTGTGTCGTTAAATAAAACATATCCTTCTTCCTTCCTTCATTGATGAACGGAAAGAATTGACTTCAGATTTTTTGATTATTTGGACTCTTTTTGGTTATAAAATAAAGTTTAACAAAATTCCATTTTAAACATTTTTGCCAAAAGTTATTTCTATTTTTGAAGAGAAAAGTCTTTAATAGATTAAGAAGTCGAAACATTACTTCTGAAGAGAGCAATTTCTCAAGTTTCTTAAAGGGAGGGTAAACTCAAATAAGAGCCTTATGTGTTGGAAAGATGCATACCCGAACCACCAACACATACTGACATTGACCATGATATTCCTTCTAACTGGGGGCAGCCATTTTGTTTCGTTTTAGTGACGTCTGGTGGTATAGCTTGTGGCGAAGTTATGTTAGCTCCGTCCAACCCCTCTTAAGCACAGTGTAAACAAACGCTCTAATTTACGACAAGGCACTTCGCTTTCATCAACCTGACTTGTAAAACAACATAAATGACTTGATAATATAATAAACTATTTAACTAAATATATTTCAATTTGCATCAATAGAACGAAATGGAGTTAATAGTATTTTTCTCTTTAAAAAAAATCCAAAGAAAAAATGCTTATTATTAGGCCTATTGGTAGGGCACGTTCGAGCAAAAACGATCACTCACGATACCCAAGTGATAATTCTTTTCTTGGGGACTACGTAATTGGTCAGTTTTGTGATTTTAGATGGGAAAGTCTACTTAATCAAGGGTTTTACAGAATTACTTACAGTAATAAAGTGATAATGTCCATTACGATTTGAGGGGCGTTCGAGCGGCTAACAGACAATACCTTGTGATCTTAATATAAGAGGCACATATTTTTAGTGTGTCTAGACAGTGTCTGGGGACTGTCTAAATATACACCTGCCAATCAGGAACCACAGGTACAGGCCATGGAAAGAGAACACACTCCGATTATTATTTCAGTACGTGGGTTAATTTATGTACAAAACAAGTATATTATTTTTCAATACAAAATAAGCCACTATTGTCAAAGTGTTGAAATAACTGTATTATGTTTCTGGCTTACTGGGATGGATATTATTACAGAACATTGCAAAAAATCAGGTATGTTTTGTTTCTTCAGTTCGAAGACTAATTCCTGATGTGACACGTTAGGTATTACGTAACCACCAGCTCGCCAGAGGGTGTATTCACTGGGATGCTACAAAATGGCTGTGCCCATTATATATACCCGTAATAGCCGTCACATTTAAGCGTTTTATTGATTAACTATACGATTATACTTATTGATATTAAACAATAATGTGCGTTATATACCGTTGAATATGCATACCAGGCCAAATGCCTTAATTGTCCCTTCCTTTAAAACAGGGTGAATATTTAGAGAATAATTAACAAGCTATGAGAAATTACGAATTATTTGTCCCATGTGAATAAAGGTTAATTATTCTCTTCACATGTTTTGTCATTTTAAATTTTTTTTAAATATAAAACTTCCCCTGCTGTCTACATTAAAGCCATCAGCAATTACATTATATAATTTTATGCATATTACATGACATAATGTAAGTGATATCATGGCATAACAGGGTTCTTTTTACAGCCAAAATAATACAACTGTTGTTGCATTAGAAAATAATTATTTTTCTTTGCTACTAAAGTCTCTACTTATGAAAATATACCATTTCACGTTTATGAAACAAACGAGTCAAAAATTTTCTAAAAATATCTGTAGATGTATGTGGAATTTAACTCATAAATGGAAACATTATATGAATGAAAGTGAGGTTCTGGCCATAGCAAACAACCAATCAAACACCGTAATTTTTAAGCCAACTGTAGAAGCAATCTGCACACTGAACAAATAGTACCCTGTATATTTTAGCCCATATGGGTAATAAATTAACATTTTCCTGGTAGAAAACAAAAATGGGAAATTTTATCCTGTAATTAATTTCAAAAAGAAGAATAATTTTCTTGAGTATCATCACTTTAAGCAGAAAACTTTGAGGCTGGTTTTGAATTCAATTATAGGATACCATGAATGGTACACAGCAGTGTTAATTTGTTTGTTATTAGAAATAGTTAATAAAGCTACAATGTATTATACATCATAAAAAAATATCATATTAATAAATAGCTATGACATCAGCAGGCGAAAACATTAAGTCACGTGGTTCAGCTTTTACTTTTTGAAGAAAGTTATAAAGATAAACGTGTGGCGATTTTAACAATAAATCTTAAAAGCCGAGATTGAATATTTCTACCGGTGGATATATTACACATATTTATTTTCAATAATTATATATATATCATAATAAAAACCTGGATCACCTACAAGTACTCTATAGGAAAAGCCTTGGTGATGACACATGTTTTGATCACATACGTGGTACCGCATGAGCTCTGGTAGGCAAAAAGCCTCTGTTGACATTAGTAGTATTGAACAAACGAATATTTGTTCGTCAATTAAGTCAATGTAGACTAGTTTTGATGAATGGTATTTCATCATGGTAATTTCATACGTTGTTGTTAGCTGTACAAATCACTGTAGGAAGGATTATGGAATTAGTTTCATCAAATACTACTAGAACTTAGTAGAAGCGAAACATCAAACAGTAAGCCGACAACAATCAACATTGTCAATCCCACAACGGAGATCGTGTCATTTTATACAAGGTTTGTTGTATGTTATTCATTCATAATACTAATACATGTAAATTTATTGAAATGAAAAATTAAAAAGATAATAATAAAATTAAATTAAAAAACCCACCACCACCAAACTGACATTGAAACAAAGATGCCCTGTTGACCATATCCAGTCAATCGACAAACAGCTTTTTCTGTAACTTTTTGTTTGGATTGACAGATCCATTATAGTGGGTAAAAAAAATTCTGAGTATATTCTATATTGTATTATGCCATAAAATATCTAAGTGGCTGGAGTATTTATATTTTAATTAAATAACTGGGAGTAATCAAGCATTTTTTTTTTTTTTTCATGTATAAAAATAGTTCTGAAATATTTCCATTTTTAAAAATATTATATTGCTAATTATTGAAGGAGTGATTCACAGGTGTATCTGTAATGTGTAAGTTGATTTTTTAAATAATAAAAGAAAGGTATCATACCGTCATACAATTTCGATCAACATATGTTTTCGATACTTTGTTTGTAACTGCATGTATCGCGTGATTATGCAAGATATTACATCACTATCAGCCTGAACATAAACAACGAAGTGTGTTTTATCTCTCAATATTAAAAATGCTTCAAGTCAAGCTGCCAACTTTATGTTTTAATTATAATACCATAAATAGTGTGCATGTTATCAGTTTTTCGTAATGCAAAATTTTGGTACTAATGAAATGCCTCACATAGCGAAATCCAGGTATCACAAATCCCTGCAAAGTTATCGTCTGCAACACTGACATCTGACCTGCCAAACACTGAACAATAAAATTTATGGAAGGCTGGTTGGGTTACCTCTTATATCATTCACAGCAAAGTTCTTTTCGGTAATTCTGGTGGGGGCATGTTTACATGTGCATTTACATTTATTACAAATAAAGGTGGTTTGGTGGAATTAGATTTTTTGAAAATATATAGTTCTGTATTGCTGTCAGAGTACTTAAGGTGACAATCTCAATGTTGGTGCCATTGATACGTATAACTAGATAATTAGACATTAACCTATGACGAAAACCTAATGTAAATATGTTTTTAGTGAATGCTGTCTATTGGTCTGAAAATTATTCAATATTTTTTACGAGTTACAAACATTTTATGATTTTATTTTCAAAAGACGATTTTGATGTAAATTATTGCACGGAGTATAGACCCTACATTACCATAACACGGACAAAAATAGACAGCCAATGAAACTATCGAAAACATGACGTTTGTGAAAATATAGCGGAAACACCTGTACGACTTAGCAGCTAGTTTTTTTATTTAGGAAAACTTTGCGTTCATGGGAAATTATCACCGTTTACACAATAGACTAATGTGACTTGAGAAAGGTAAAGTATTATTGTATGTACAGTACGCGAACCATCCATACGTGCGTCTAGACAGCTACTTAGACCAAGCTAGACGGCGTCTAGACTAGTCGGGGAAAATTAGAAAAATTCCTGTTAGACGGTTGATCGGCGGTCACTGCGAACGTGCACGAGCTACTTGATTTGAGCCTCTGACCTTTTTCTTCTTGTCAATTGCCGCTATGTTGTCAGTTACACTACGTTATGAATAATAAAAAAAAAAATTATATATTTATTTCACTGGGGTTTTTTTTGGTGTTTTTTTCAAAATCGCGATATAGGTGTTTACAAGGCATTCGCACTACACTGAAAATAATAACTAAATAATACATTTATACTGACCATTAACCCCTGTAAATCGTTCAAAGGGAAACGATTACAATAAGCAAACAAAAAAGGAGAGTTCTTCGTTTTACTAACAAAAGAAGTGAAATCGAGAGAAAAAGAGGGAAGAAAAAGAATAAGCTTGGTTTTGGTATGTGATATTTGGCACAGCAGGAAAGTTCATTTCATTTGTGAGGGGAGGTCGAATCTGTTTTTACGTTTACTGTATTTAAAAAAGTAAAATAAATAATAATGAAAACAGAAAGTGAAAACGGAGGGGGGGGGGATACTGCGAGTTAGATGGGAAAAAAATATATATACACGTATATAAATATTTTAAAATAATAATGTTTGCTTTTGCCTATGTGACGATTGTCACGGGCAGCTATGGATGTTGTCTTATTTGTCGGAGGGAGCAGGTTTCCAGGTCCGTAGGAACAATATCTGGGGGAGGGTGCACAACTTCTAGCGGGTGATTTCAGCATCCATAGTGTGGAGACGGGACACAAGTCATATTTTTACCTTTATTCATTTTCGAGTACAAGCGGGGCGGGCTGTAACACACACACACACACACACACACACACACACACACACACACACACACACACACACACACACACACACACACACACACACCGGTCCACCTCATTTCCCACAGGCCTGTGATATCGAATCTGTTCACCAGTGTTATAATTTAAAAAAATGTATTAATTTTTTTGTTTGGCCAATAAAATATGACATTACATATATGCTATTTGATCCACGCTAAGTCTATTAGTATGTTTTATGATACCTTTCCATGTGCTGCCACAAGTTCTGGGGCAAATAGTATATTGTAGTATTTACTTATTTTTTGTGTGTCTTCGTTAAATTTGTCAAGTCTGCTTTGAACTTGCCCCGTGTCCATGTTGGTGTCTCCTACAGTGATTTTAAATTTCATATTAATTAATATATCTTTTCGACTTGGCAAGATGATTGGGACGGTGCGGTTGCAAACAAACTTCATTTTGTCACGCCAGTCCTGGGAGAGTGGCAGTTATCCTACAGGCGGTGCAGGAAGGATGAAGTAGTCTTGTGCTGTGCCCGCATGGGCCATACATATTTGACACATTCATGTATTTTAAAGAACGACCCCCCCCTTCCTCAGTGTGAACACTGTCAGTGTACACTGACCGTGCGCCACACTTTGGTGGAGTGTGATCATCTCAAGCCGACAAGAAATGATATATTTGGCAACAGAAATGTTTTAGAATCTTTTAAACTCCATCCAGAATTAATTATAAAGTTTTTAAAACCCTTCTATACAAAGTTTTATAATATACTTACCTTGAATTATGTATTATATTGTACTTTTCTCCCACAGCTCTTCGTGGGTTTTATGCAGTGGTTTTATGTAAATATATAAATAATGTTTTCATATACTTACCATTTGTGACACCCAATAGCCGATGTGTATTTTTGTGCTGGGGCATCGTTAAACATTCATTCATTCATTCATTCGTTAAATCGGTCAATAATAATAAAATGTGCCTACAAAACTATGTTTCATTGTATGTTCATCGCCGAATCTACCAACGATCCCAACTATCGCTAATCGTTGGTCCTTTCGTCTGCGAGCTGCTTTATTAAATAATTGTGTGTTGCCGTGATTTCCAAAAGAAACATGGGTACAGGTTTTATCTGAGCTGTTGTTGTTGCAGATGTATTCTCTCTAACACCCATTTACCTTTTCATCCACTAACTATACCAATATTACCTGTAAACATGTACCGCCGATTTGACCAACGATCACAACGATCGCGGGTTACATGTCGTTTACGAACTTTGTTAAATAAATGTGTGTTGGCGTGATTTCCAAAAGGAACATGGGTACAGGGTTTATCTGGAGCTGTTGTTGTTGCAGATGTATTCTCTCTAACATCCATTTACCTTTTCCTCCACTAATTGTACCAATATTACCTGTAAACGTGTACCGCGGATTTGACCAACGATCACGGGTTACATGTCATTTACGAACTTTGTTAAATAAATGTGTGTAGGTGTGATTTCCAAAAAGAACTTCGGTACAGGGGCTGTTTGTATTACAGCTATATGTATATTTTCTTTTCCTAGGACTGTCTTTGTAGATATCTCTCTCTAGTGTCGTTTGTTTTTTGTGTGTGTATAAATTTTTTTCAATGTTAATCCATACAATTTGATTTGGGAAAATATTCCGGGGTTTTTTCATTACTATTATTATTTTTTTATTTTTATTATTATTATTTTTTTAGGTCAAATATATTTATATGCTAATTTTATCCATTCAATTTGATTTGGGAAAACACCCCATAATGAAATATGCCTTTTTTTCACCAGTAGCCATACATGCACACACTTGTGTGTGTTTATACCGCCAACTTTACAAACGATCGCCGGTCTGCTATATGCTTAGTTACATACATGTGTTTACGTGATTTGCAAAAGGAACTTAGGTTACAGGTTTTATCTGGAGCTTTTATTTTGCATGTGTATTCTCCACTAGTTGTACCAATATCATTATACATGTATGTTTACCGCCGATTTGACCAACGATCACGAGTCGTTTCGTCTGCGAGCTGGTTTGTTAATATGTAAATGTGTGTTGGCGTGATTTCCAAAAGGAACTTTGATATAGGTTGTATCTAGTGCTAGTGCTTTTATTGTTGCGGACCCGGTATAGTCCCCCTGTTAATTTGATCCATACAATTTTATTTTTGGAAAACTTCTTAAGATTTATTTCATCCATGCTAAATCTTTTACTGGTTTATAATATTTTGATTTATTTTCTTCTTTTTTTCAGACGTTACAATAAATACAAAAACTAAATAATAAAAGACTACAAAGAAGAATCTGGTATATTTTGGGTAAAATTCCATGTCATTCCCATTTTCATCCAACCCTATATTACTATCAATGGAATAAATTTTAATATACTAAAAAGTACCGACATAATAGTCCTAATTCTCCCACTTTTCCAGTTACTCTGTTCAGAAGGCCGGAAATGTGACATTTTAACACCTGAAATTCAAACGTTGCTCAGGGAAGCAGGTTCAGACCGTGAAATACATGTATTTTCATCTCCCAGGCCAATGAACCGACACCATGCCCCCCACCCTCTCCACCCCTTTCAATTACACTCCGCAATCATTGTTATAGACTGTATCCCTCCCCCACCCCACCCCCCAAAATCAAAATAAAATATTCACTTCAATTTTATTATTTATAAATATGCCCCCCACACACACACACACACATGATAGTACATACCCATGCCTTAGTAGCTGGAACGAGACATAATCCCACTGGCGGGGATCGACTTAAATGAATGCATCTGAGCAAGGCACAAGACAACTTCATCCTTCCTACACCGGCAGTAAGAGGACTGCCACTATTCCAAGATTGGATTGGCAAAATGAAGCTTGTTCGTGACCGCACAGTCTTTGCAATATCAAAGCAACAGATAAAAAACAACAACAAACAAACCAAAAAAAACCCCAACAACAAACAAACCAAAAAAACAACACCGTATTCGAAATCCAGTTGACAAACTTGTTTTTATGTCAGTCTTCATCTGCACATGCACATGTATGCAGGTGTTCATGTGTATTGCATCGCAACCAGGTGTACGTACATGTGTTCTTACCATCTCTCCATACAGACCACCAAAGCAAGTACAAAGCTACACAGCAAAGAGCCATAAAACCATATTGCGTAATGTGTATTCAGTTCAAAGAGCGTGCATGTTCATGTATAGTACGTAATTCTACAGTATTGTTCTGCTGGCTAAAGCTTGGTGCCTGTGTTAATGGTTACATAGTAGGAGGAGAAGGGGAAATGCGATGGACTGAAATATGCAATACATTTAGTCTAATTCAGCCAAACAACTGTACACTAGATTAAAAGTTGGGCACAAATTTAGAGGGTTCACCAAAAATAAAAATGCAGACAGTGGTCTCAAATTTTGTTCGTCAATAAGAACCAAATTTGTTCTGAATGTGCAGTTTAAATATCACTTGACCTGACTGAAATTTTAAACCGAGTGCTTTCATAATCAGGTTAGGTCAGGTCATAGGATTTAACGTGCACATTCAGAGCAATCTCTTTTAGCGCATGCCTGTCATGGACACAGGTGCCGGCCTCAGCTGGCTTCTCCGTCCAGGACAGGAAAGGGTTGTGGTTGGTGGTAGAGGGGACTGGCAATTTATAACATATCGGCAGTTGACAACAACCGACAGATAAAGAGGTCACAGATTCACAGCAAAGTGACCGGTGCGAATTTGCAGAATCGCAGCAAATTGTTACTGGTGTGGAACAAAATAGTCTGATAGCCAATTTGGTTTTAAACATCCATCCCTCAAACCACCCAATCCCCTCCCCATTTTTTTTTTTTTTTTTAAATCGGCGGCACATCGAAAAGTCAAACTGATCAAACTGATCCCCATCATATATAATGAATTCTTCCACAGCTGACTCAAGTTGCACATGAGTCAGTTTCACAATTTATTTATTTTTAAAAATTGGTGTTTCACTTTTATGACTTGAAGCTGTTAATAACAATGTGCATGTAAACATAGTCAATATAAATAATAATTAACAGTTCTACGCGTTGGATAAGTGCAAACATAATTGTTGTTAAAATAAAAGTTTAACAAAATTGCCGATCCGCCGATCGGCGAATGTTTGGAAACATTTTTTTTCTTCCAAGACCGCCGAAACCGCCGAGCCGATTGCCAATATTGCCACTTTGGTTGGTTCATGTACTGTATGAAGTATTGTTTTTATAATATTTAAATTTTTTGTTTATCGTATCGAAAACATATGATGCCAGGATATAAACATTTTAGGGTGGGATCTCAGATGTATTGAAACATTTGCTTGGGATTAAAAAACAAAATTGGTCGGGGAGGCAGTCATTCCACCAGGTAGTTTTGTGATATAGATTCAAACGTTGGTGATATCCACCATATTTTATTGAGAACATAAATGGTTCTACATGCATTTATCATGTAAGTTTTACATGTTGTTGTAATTTACCTGAATTTGTTTGAAAAGGGGAGTTGATTTATATAAATATTATTGTAATCAGTGACAGGTGTCAATATTTCTTCAAAAATACATGTATGTGTATTCAAATATTTCAAAAATATTCAAAATAAAAGTCCTTAACTAACATCTTAAGCCTACATGGTTACTAGTACACAATATAACACTTTCATACTTCTATCATAGCAAATTACCAATTTTCTTCTTTCTTTTTTTTTCTCGATATCTATGATCCCAGTTTATGAACAAAAGAGAAACGACAACTCTTGGATGAATTAAGGGCCTTTTAGGGTAAATTACGGGATGCTAAGGAGAACACTGATATCAGATTCAGCAATTCTTTTCTATAGTACAGTGGACTCTGTCTAAACCGGATTCTGTGTAAACCGGATCTCTGCGTAAACCGGTCCATTTCTACATGCAGCCCCGTCCAGCTACCGTTTATCTCTTAGGTATAAATCTCTGCCTAATCCGTACTCTGTCTACTCCGGACTCCGGATCAAAAATCAAGAACGAAAGAACCGTTCATGCATTAATTACCTCTGTCTACACCGGATTAGGATTTGACCGACCGACGGGCTGCTTAATTAATTGGACAATGATCGTCAATTGCCGAGTAATTAGGACGCCGTCGCAAGATCAAATACAAAATGTAATCACACTTGTGTGAAGTTTACTCTTATTGCAGTAGGCCGTTAGATCTGGATTTTGTATTCAAATAATTTCGTCCGTACGAATAAATAATGTTTTAGGAAATAAAACGAAATTTAACCTAGTACAAATATTAGAACAACCAGAAACACGTTTAATGTGCAGCCACTAATATTTTATACAGAAAAATATATTTGATATGTAATTACAATCGTTAAAAAGTCTCTGTTAGTGGATAACATCTTAGAAATTGCAGAAAATTCAGGAAGTCCCTTTAGGTATATTTTTTATGTCTGTGAAATAATCGATTGCAAGTCTAGCTTGTATGACTGTGTTTCCCAACCATCCATGGGTTCAAATGTCATTGTTGATCGCGAGTTGTCGATAATTAAAGAACCATAACTCTGGATGAACTCTGTCTAAACCGGTCCTCTATGTAAACCGGACTATTTCGACGGTACGAAGTGAGTCAGGTTTAGACAGAGTCCACTGTACATGTATCTACTGTGTCTGTGCACAACAAGGATACCAGAACTTTTTTTCATCGACTTTCCAAACTATGCAACATTATTGAGGCTAGTTCAGTATTGTTCTACTGCCTTGCCAACATCTTGAATTCTGAATCCAGCTACCATGTGATGATGACATTGATAAAAATTTCTTACCAGGGTCTCTATTTTCTAATAAAAACAGAATTTACAAAATCAATAAAATTTTATCAAGAAACAATAGACAAGACATATTTATTATTTTTATGTTTGATCATAAAAACCAATGATCAAATTATATTTGCATTGTGTTAATTTGTCTTAAATTAAAACATAAAATATTTTAATGTTACTATATAAAGTAATTAGTTGTTTTAACTGGATTTGCTAAGTATTAATCAGGATGAAAGTGATAGCCTTTAAAATTGTGGCTCTTGTCCAAAGGTAGCTGAAACCTGTTGCTGCCATACAATGGGTTACTCTTTCCAATTAGCAGCAAGAGTTCTTTTATATGCAGCAGGCCACAGATTGGATAATAAATAGCATACAGTCTTTTTTACACCAGTTGTGGAGCACCTGCAGGAACTAGAAATAGCCCCCATAGGCCCACCAATGGAAATCAATCCTAGACCGACTGCATATCAAACTACATGTATGTCCTGCCCTGCATGGGGTTAAGTGACTAAAATATTAATGGTAATTTAAAAAAAAAAAAAATAATAATAATAATAATATATATATATAAATTTACAAAAAGAGAATGCTCGAAAATGTTCTGAAGATGGAACCGCAAACTTGAGGGACCAAGTAAATTTAAGGTGTATCCGATTTAAAAGGCTAAGTTCTGTACTAATATTCATGGAACAGGTACTGAAACTAAATTTAGTATCCTCTATTTTAATACAAGTTGTACAAGTTAATATGTATCCAATATCAGCAACTTTAAGAAATAAAAAAGGACTTAATAAAATTAATAGATTTAAAGTTTTATAACGTTTTATAATAAGATACTTCCTTAAACATTATTGTTGAAGAAAAGCCTTACAAATGAACCAGTAGAAAAGTCTGATATGTTATATATACAATATGTAGCACATCAGAAGTGTCTAGTAGCTGTTCACTGGTAACAAACGTTCATATATATATTAATACAGAATAATGATTGCCCTGCATGAACACGTCAATCAAATATGGCCTCAATAATTGAGCTCACACATGCGTCCAAGTGCACAGGCGGTACTTCTATAAAGTAATAGTCGGAGAGTAAAATAAACTTGTAATCGACAGAGTAACTTACCTGTTGTTGAGATGGCCGCTGATTAACAGCAGTGTATTGCAAACAAAACATTAGGAGTTAGGTTGATTCAACTTAATTATGTCATTCTTGTAGTAGGGCATTGTGATTGACACTACACATACTGATTACAGTCGGCTTACCACACACGTGACAAAGTGAGCACAAACAAAACAGATTAATAAGCAATTTATTTCAGCTTTTTTTTCAAAATTTTGATCAGACTTGCTCAATACTTTGTGACATTAATTTAGCACAAAACAAATCTTACCCGGTAGTTATTTTCATGTGCAATTAACTGATATTTAGTCTGTAGTCTGTGCAATTAACTAGATGTTTTGTAGTGTTAAAAGGGCAAATGTTGGGTGAAAAGAGTCGATTAACCGAATTATGCTATACACCGATATGAAAATAAGTGGAGTTGACTGTATGTATGTATGTGTGTGTGTGTGTGTGTGTGTGTGTGTGTGTGTGTGTGTGTGTGTGTGTGTGTGTGTGTGTGTGTGTGTGTGTGTGTGTGTGTGTGAGTATGTATGTATATATTAATAATAGACTTCTATCAATCTATCAGTTCTAATTGGACACATACATGTAGCCATTGTTCCATACTATACGTTTGGATGTGACATTTCACAGTACATTTATCATTCATTAAGAAAAAAATTGAAAAGAAGTTCTGTTGACAACTTATTTGAAATTATAAACACACTTTTTAATGTAAAATGCAATTTAAAAAAGAAGTTAAAATTTTATATTCTGGTACTTTGTACTGCCTAGATTTCGATGTTTATGCATTCAATATCGTACACATGTATACTAAGCTGCAGTTTGACTTACTGTTCCATCTTTGGAAAGTTTCTCTTCATTAGCTCGTAGTTTGAACAGGATCTGTTCTCACAGTCTGCCTGAAGTAATAATGCTTGAAACAAAAGTCCCATCTTGTGCTCATATTTGTGCATGTTAATTTGGTACTCTTTCTCCCCCACGATCAACAGCATGCAGATGGCCACAGATAATGCATGCTCAGAGATGACCGTCTTTTTAACACACTGTGACAGTTCCTCAAAAAGAGGCATCAGGATCAAATCAAAACACTGAAAAGAAAAATAGAAAACAAAAAATTAAATAAAAATTTAGATTAACATTTTATCTATAATAACAGATTTAAAAGTAATTAATAACTATAGTCCTTCCCAAGGAAACACCCTTTTTTCATACTATGAAATTTACTACAAATTATTTATTTCTGAGCCAACTGTCTTCTAAACTGCATATAAAAATAGTATTTTTTTGTTATTTCCAAAACACTTTTTTTTCTTCTTACATCAAACAAATGAAATTATTTACAAAACTATTTTCATAGGAGAATGGGACAGACTATAGTTGTTTTGGCTCTGTTTGGGTACGTGAATTAAAATGTTACAAGTTCCAAATATGGACATTAAGCCATTTTAAAAAATCTGTACAAAAGTTGGATCATTTTTCTTTTCATGAATACTTAACCTGACCTCAAACAAATGACATTTTCCCATATTTAAGTAGAGTGGTTCAAACATCCCAATAGCCAATGAGATGGTGTAAAATCTTCCAATGAGTCCTGGCTTCCTGTTCTGGTCACATGGCTGAGATCCTGTCTTTTACCTGGGCACCGGCCTCGGTAGCATCGTGGTTAGCCATCGGTCTACAGGCTGGTAGGTACTGGGTTTGGATCCCAGTCGAGGCATGGGATTTTTAATCCAGATACCAACTCCAAACCCCGAGTGAGTGCTCCGCAAGGCTCAGTGGGTAGGTGTAAACCACTTGCACCGACCAGTGATCGACCGATTGGTTCAACAAAGGCCATGGTTTGTGCTATCCTGCCTGTGGGAAGCGCAAATAAAAGATCCCTTGCTGCTAATCGGAAGAGTAGCCCATGTAGTGTCGACAGCGGGTTTCCTCTCAAAATCTGTGTGGTCCTTAACCATATGTCTGACGCCATATAACCGTAAATAAAATGTGTTGAGTGTGTCGTTAAATAAAACATTTCTTTCTTTACCTGGGCAGCATCTAACGGAGAAACAGAAGTTAGGAGGCTGGAAGGGTCAAACCCTTGAAGTTAGGTTAAGTATTCATGAAAAGAGAAAATTATCCAAGTTTTCTACATTTCTTTTCAACTTAACCACCTCAAACAAATGGTAGCATTCAAAAGCAGGCAGAGGGTTCTGTAATTTATGATCCCATAGACGTTTCCATGTAGACAAGAACGGTTCTGACAAATTGGAAGTTTTGAGTCATTGTTAGTTGATCCACCATCAAATGCCCAGGCCAAAACTATGCAAACAATGTTAGTAATAACAAGTGCTATGGCAGCATCTGTCAGAACAATCCACTAAATAGCTTAAAGGTTAAAAACAAGGAAACTGCTATCCCAACAAGATAAGTGCAATGTTAAAAAAATCTAATATCACCTGACAAAAGACAAATGCAAAACGTAGTGGAGTGAAGAGAATGCTTGTCAATATATAAGTATTCAGCTGTCAGTAAGATGGACATCTCTGAATGCAGCCAAACGATCCCAACAATGATGTCAATGTCGATGAGCTAGGATGACCCATATTAACCAAAGCTTGTGCCACAACTACTGGACCCAGATGATGAAACCCGGCCATCAACATCATAAGTGAAGACATCTGTAAGGTAATGCTTAGTGAAAATGGAGTCTGTGGTCCAATAACATCCTGTTAGTATATCACTAAGAGGTGCCTTCATCGGTAAAGTCGCGAACAAGCTTCATTCTGTCAAGCCAGTTTTGGGAGTGGCAGTCCACCTTCAGGCAATGCAGGAAGGATGAAGTAGTCTTGTGCTGTACACTGCCTGTATCGACCATACATATGTGACACATTCCTTTATTAATGTGAACATGGGAGTGTGATCATCTGAAGCCAATGAGAAATGATATATTTGGCAACAGAAATGTTTTGGAATCTTTTAAATTCTACCCAGAATTAATTTTAAAGTTTTTAAAACACTTTAATTTCTATACACTAGTGCTGCAACAATAAACCTGTATACCAGTATACCGCGATAATTGATCAGCTTGATACGAACCACGGAACAGTTTTGCATATCGTGATTTTTACACACTATGTTTTTCGTTATGTAGCAACTGACCATCAAAGAAACGCTGTATATGATCTGAAATTCTGCCGTCTTTAATTCTTTGCCGATCAGTCTTTACATTATTTGCATTTGTTACCGAGATGTGTTCATGACTTGTTGTGTCCATCAGGACAGATGACAGATAATGGTATTTGAGTTAATTTCTAACAAAAAGGCAAAAGACCTGTTTGAGAAAATTTTCAACTGAAAAAACAAAGAGACACACACGAAATCCAGGAGGTATTGACAGTTTGTAAAAGGTGTAAGATGGATGTTCGCTTTAGTAGTGGAACTACTAATCTTGGCACACACTTGAGTCATCATCACAAAATTATTACAAAAAGTGGTATATCTTCAACTACTTCATCTACACAGAAGAAAGTAGTAATGCTCCCACAAACCATACCAAGCAATTTTTTTTACAGACAACGAAATATAAAACTACCAGCGAAAGACATAAAACTATCACTCAAGCTATTGACAAATACATAGTTAAAGATCTCCGACCGTTTAGCATCGTGTCAAATGAAGGTTTCATAGATATGATTGAACAACTTGATCCAAAGTATGAGTTACCATCACGCACTTATTTCGCCGAAACTGTCATACCTAACTGTCGCACTTATGTTATTTCTAGTCTCAAGAATGTCCCAGTAGCATTCGCGACTGATGGCTGGGCAAGTAGAGCAACCCAGTCTTATGTTACTATAACAACTTCTCACATCACAGAAAACTGGAACCTTAAATCATTTGTTCTTCAAACAAGAGAATTACCATACAGGTGTAAACATCGCCAAAGTTTTAACTGACACAATTTCTTAATGGGGCCTTAAGAAGAAACCTTTGGTCACTAATAATATGGCAAATGTGGAAACTGCAGCAAGAGAGACAGGTTGTATTCCTCATATTGGAATATGAGCAGTGCAAAAGGGCCTTAAGGTGAATGCTGTGTCACAAATTCTAGCTCGTATATGGCAAGTCGTGTCCTTTTTTTCACTGTAGTACGACTGCTGCAGCTTTGCTAAAAGAGAAAACTAAACAGCTAGGATTTAAAAATTTTAAGTTACTGCAAGATGTACGTACACGATGGAATTCTGCGTGCGATATGCTGGAGAGGTTTCTTGAACTGCAGCCTGCAATCTACACTGAACTAGTGGCTAAACAAATTTGTAGCAATGTGAATGACGTATCAACATTATCTGCAGCAGATATCATGATAGCAGAGGACATTGTGGTTTGCCTTCTTCCACTGAAAGCAAGTACTACTGTATTATGCACAGAGAAGATGCCTACTGTATCCATCATTCTGACAAGTGTCTTGGTTTCTAAAGAGATGGATTCTGATGTTATAAAACAGATGAAGAAGGCCATGGCTTCTGATTTGAATCGCAGATAAGAATGTTTTAATGAATATAATCTTGGAGTGCATTGCATAATCATAATATTTAACTGTAAGCATTCCTGTGCCAATTATTGCTCCATGACTAGTATATCAAAAGCTGTTGTATGTGTTGTCCTGTTTGTTGGAAAATCAAAATAAAACATCCTTTTCTGCAAATGAAATACATACTAGGTTTCCTCTAAGACTATTTGTCACAATTACCAAATGTTTGACAGCCAATAGTCGATGATTAACAAATCAATACACTCTAGTTGTGCCATTAAACAAAACAAACCTTTAACTGAATTTTAACTTTAATTCGTTATCATCAAGCAATAAATGCTCTTAAATTGAGCTGTATACTGTACTGACATTTTTAAAAGAGTATGTTACTGAATTTAAGTGTTGCTCCAAATGTTGAATACTCAATATATATTCATTATACTGTCTGTACACTACGTACCAAAGGGGGTGGGGGTGTTACACCACCAACTGATGTTCCTTTGAAAAATAATATGCACGCCCTTACTTTCAGGTATAACAATAAGCAGGAGTTTCTGCAGGAGTGTACAGTATTGGATCCCCAATTTAAAGCATCCTTTCTCACTGCAGAGCAGCTATTGAAGCAGCTAGTATGAAACCACAACCTTTTTTCTGTGAAGGAGGAACCGACCACAGCAACACCAACAGTTACTGACCTACCAGTCTTGCCAGATGATGAATCAACTGGTAAGTTTTATCTTTCATTTAATTACCTTTTTCCAAAGATGTTCTTTTGTTTGTAAATATAAATGTGACAAAACATTATGACATGTGCAGACACTGGAAAACCTGTCAGATTAGAATTAATAATGGATACTTTTAAATTTTAAATGTTACCCTGTACATATACCCACAAAATAATTACTGGTTTAAAATTATTATTTAACAAATAAAAATAAGGCATATGAACATATTTTTTTAAATTAAAACAATTCAAAATTCAAATTAGAAATAATTACAGAATTTTATATATTTAATGACAACAAGGAATCTCGCACATTAATAATCACTAAATTCATTAAAACTATACTATCATACAGTCGCAATATGAGACACATGTGGGCCAATTGTAAAATTATATATGAGAAATATATTCACTGTTTACTGTTAATTATTTCTAATTATACAGGGCTGTTCCAATAATATATTTCAGATTTACAGTCCGATATCAAACCAGTTGATGATGTCAAGTCTGTCATTACAACCTCGACAAAGACCACTAGTGAACTCCCTACTCAGTCTGGTTGTGCTAGTGGTGGTATAGCCTCCATTTTGGATGATGTTGTTTTTGTAAAGGAGGAGATGTTACCCCAGAAGTTAAATATGGAACAGGCTATATTTGAGATTGATGTGTTCAAGGGAGAGGCTCCAATACCTATGTCAGAAGACCCATTGGTATGGTGGACAGGACACATGCAATGGCAGTTTCCCATTCTCTCCCAGTTAGCAATGAAACGGTTGTGTATTCCAGCAACATCAGTACCATCAGAATGTGTATTCAGTACAGCTGGGGACATTGTAACAGCATAGAAGGCCGTACTCAATCCTGAAGTTGTAGATATGCTGATTTTCTTGAAGAAAAATATGGCCTAAAACATTTAGCCTGACAGCTGAAACTAATAAAGATCATTAAAAAGTTTATGCCTTCTGCTGTCATTAAAAAAAACCAACTCATAAATATTAAATTTAAATAATATCAACTATATTGCAATACATATTGCAATACGGTTTCTTATATTGCAATACGGTTTTGACCATATCGTTGCACCCCTACTATATATGGCTTTTTACAATAAAGGGACCAAATAATGATTCAGTATTTTATGCTATCCTACAAGGAAATATTGTGGCTCAACACATCACTGTTTGGTTTGTGTTGATGCATATGGGTCACTCCTAACTACATGTATTTGGAGTATTTCAGGTCTCTCATGCACACTGAGTCAATTAGTGGGTCAAATGAGGGTACTTTCTGTCGTTATAGATTTCTATTTTAATTTTCACTGATATCATCATTTTGTAAAAATGTATTGAACATGTTTTATGTTAAAATGACAGTGGTTTGGAGAAAATTCAATTCTCTTCAAAATGGGAGTTATTTTATAAAAATTGGTCATCAAGTTCAAAAGTTATTGCAATTTATGTAAATGTACTCGTTTGTTGTGCTTTTTTTTAAAGATAGTCTATACCTCATGCTATATGGACACAAAGTCTTTAAAAAATTAAGTGAAATTAAATCATGTTGCACTGAATTTTCTCACAAATAATTAGTATTTGTGATTTAGGAATAAAAAGTGCAATATTGTTTTATATTACAAAAATCTTACAAAATTAAGGCAACTTATAGGTTTGTCACAAAAATTCTTTAGTGTCCATAACCATCTAATAATTTTCAACTTGATCAAACGAATTGAGGTTTACATGTCAGATGCATGGAGAAATTCTGCAAAGTAATACAAATGTGAAGTAGCAGAAGGATTTGAAAATAATACACACTAAATGTGGATTTGTAGTGTCTGTTACTATAGTGTCCATAACCTTTCAAACACCATCATTATAAATTTAGATACTTTATAAAAAAAATACCAAAATATGTACTTAAATTTTCTTGTATTTTATTTTGTAAGGCCTACAACAAGTTAAAATAAAAACAAACAAATAATATAGCTGAATTGGTAATTGTTATTTCATACAGCATTCACCCCTAAAAAATAACAAAATTATGAAATTATGATTAGCAGAACATTCCTCATGCTGAAAATATTTTTGAATTGTTTCGAGTGTTTAGCTAATTATTAACAATTAAGTTCACAATGAGACATAACATGGAAGATAGAAACCTACCAATAACATACTACTAGGGGTGCTTTAAAGAGAAAAACATATTTTTTGACTGTTTCATGAACATTTTAAAGCCGCACACCCTAGTTCCATCCAGCGAAAATAAATTATAATTTGGTTAATCTACAAACCTGTAACACACTTAGATCACGTTTTTATCAAATGGAGTGAAAAAGCAGGTTTTATATCGATAAATACCATGGAAATCCCCATGTCCCAATTGCTTGAAATAATTTTGAAAGTTTGTATTCTGATGTCACCAGTAGAAGCACAACAATGCCTACGTCACGACAAATTTCACAGACTTGGGGTGCGTTCGTTTCACCTCTCCTGGACATGTTCCAACTGTTCTGTCCTGGTTGTATCCCCTTTCCAGATATTGTACGACTTAGCAAAATTATTGGTTTTAAGGGTTTGTAACGTTTTGTATTGAGACACTTACTTGTCTGAACTTTATTGTTACTGAAAATGTTCACGAACTGTGAACAAAAATCTCACAAATGAACAACAAATCGGATGTTGATTGCGCGAACCATGCACGAGAAAACAAACCGAACCAAAATGATAACGGTCACGTGATATACCAACGTCTGTGACATTAAAAATAGATTGGACCTCGCTTGCTTAACGGTTTTTTCTCGACAACACGTTTTGTGAAAAAATGCAAAAAATGCATTTCGTGGTTTTACAAACAGGATTACCAAAAAGCACTTCAGGTGAATGGAAATGTGTATTCTAAATAATAAAATGTAAGTAAAGTGCAATTTTATTTGTGAAAAATGGGGTTTAATAGCGAAAAACAACGCCGTAATGGTTAACAAATAAACGTAACTAGGGTGTGTCCCTTTAAGCTAAAGAATGCATGTTATTACATTTTTGACAGTATATATGTTTACATACTGTGTATGTACATTATGATTTTATATTTAAAACCCAGGTTTTGTTTGGTATTATCCGTAACCAAATATTACTGACTTTACTATTTCAGGTTCTTAATTTGCCTGTCCATGTTGAGTGCAAATCAGTATATTGTGCTTTAAAATAACCTTATTACAACTAGCTGGAAATGGAACTACAATTTTAAGTATCTTAGCACAATTGGCAGTTTTATTTTATGTCTTACATTCATATTTAGTAGTCATGTGATGCATAAAAGCATACATGGTTCTTTAACAGTCAGTTAAATCTTAGATAAAATAAATATTATGTTTATAACTGTTAATGAATCAGATATCCTGGCAAATAAATACTACAATATTACTTTGATGAAGTGTATTAATTTACATGTATGTCTTTTACGGTATATATAAGATTATAGTGTCCATAACCTTAATGTGAAAAAGAAAGAAGCTACTGTTATAAGCATAAACTTGGATTTATAAATCCCATTGGTATATTTTCCAATAATGAAATGGGCATATATACTTTTATTGAAATAAACTTTAGTTAGACCTACCATGAACTGTTAATACAAACAGAAATGAAGTGTTAAACATTATATATCAGAAAAATATAAGTTTTGAGTACCACAATTAAACTTTATTTTTGGACTCATGTGGAAATGAATGGTGTGTAGGGTCCACTAGTGTTCACCTGTCCACTCATGTAACAATGAACACTAGCAATTGCAATGCTGACCGCTAGTATAACAACGTGAACACTATGTACAATGTCGACCATTTTGATTTGGACATTATTTTGATTTGGTCAATTTATATCAATGAAATGCGAATGAAACATCACATCGTATTCAAAATCATATTGCAATAAACAATAAAAATAGATATCATGTTCAAAACCTATTTCTATACAAGAGAGAATTCAAAGATGTGTAGCAGTCCCCTACCGGCCAAATGGAAGGGACTATAGATTTTGTCTCCAACATCTCTCCGTCTGTCCGTACGCCTTTCCTGCATATTTTCCCGGACCTTTCTAAGCAATGTGTCAAGATATTGATCTGGAAGTTTATGTATATCACGTAAAATTACAGACCAAGTTTTAAGTTTCATGAGGATTTGCTCATTTCTGACAGAATTATAGTCCTTGACCTTAGAAGATATATTAGAATATTAGAATGTTTGTTTAAGGACACCCCAGCACACTGTTTTTCCAGAGGCTATTATGTGTCAAACATATAAGGTATTTTATACAACCAACCTCCATCCTTTTCACCACCCTAGATTTTAAGCTTAATGGGTGGCTGAGGGTATACTACCATCGGTAGTGCAGTGGTTAAACCATCGGTAGCGCAGTGGTTAAACCATCGGTACTGCAGTGGTTAAACCGTCGGTAGCGCAGTGGTTAAACCATCGGTACTGCAGTGGTTAAACCGTCGGTAGCGCAGTGGTTAAACCATCGGTACTGCAGTGGTTAAACCATCGGTACTGCAGTGGTTAAACCGTCGGTAGTGCAGTGGTTAAACCATCGGTACTGCAGTGGTTAAACCATCGGTAGCACAGTGGTTAAACCATCGGTAGTGCAGTGGTTAAACCATCGGTAGTGCAGTGGTTAAACCGTCGGTAGTGCAGTGGTTAAACCATCGGTACTGCAGTGGTTAAACCGTCGGTAGCGCAGTGGTTAAACCATCGGTACTGCAGTGGTTAAACCGTCGGTAGCGCAGTGGTTAAACCATCGGTACTGCAGTGGTTAAACCGTCGGTACTGCAGTGGTTAAACCATCGGTAGTGCAGTGGTTAAACCGTCGGTACTGCAGTGGTTAAACCATCGGTACTGCAGTGGTTAAACCATCGGTACTGCAGTGGTTAAACCATCGGTAGCGCAGTGGTTAAACCATCGGTAGCGCAGTGGTTAAACCGTCGGTAGTGTCGGTAGTGCAGTGGTTAAACCATCGGTACTGCAGTGGTTAAACCGTCAGTAGCGCAGTGGTTAAACCATCGGTAGCGCAGTGGTTAAACCATCGGTACTGCAGTGGTTAAACCATCGGTAGCGCAGTGGTTAAACCATCGGTAGCGCAGTGGTTAAACCGTCGGTAGTGTTGGTAGTGCAGTGGTTAAACCATCGGTACTGCAGTGGTTAAACCGTCAGTAGCGCAGTGGTTAAACCATCGGTAGCGCAGTGGTTAAACCATCGGTACTGCAGTGGTTAAACCATCGGTAGTGCAGTGGTTAAACCGTCGGTACTGCAGTGGTTAAACCATCGGTAGCGCAGTGGTTAAACCATCGGTACTGCAATGGTTAAACCATCGGTACTGCAGTGGTTAAACCATCGGTACTGCAGTGGTTAAACCATCGGTACTGCAGTGGTTAAACCATCGGTAGCGCAGTGGTTAAACCATCGGTACTGCAGTGGTTAAACCATCGGTAGCGCAGTGGTTAAACCATCGGTAGCGCAGTGGTTAAACCATCAGTAGCGCAGTGGTTAGGTAGTGCAGTGGTTAAACCATCGGTAGTGCAGTGGTTAAACCATCGGTAGCGCAGTGGTTAAACCATCGGTACTGCAGTGGTTAAACCATCGGTACTGCAGTGGTTAAACCATCGGTAGCGCAGTGGTTAAACCATCGGTAGCGCAGTGGTTAAACCATCGGTACTGCAGTGGTTAAACCATCGGTAGTGCAGTGGTTAAACCATCGGTAGTGCAGTGGTTAAACCATCAGCTTTAAGGCTGGTAGGTGCTCGGTTTGCATCTCGGTACAGCTAATTCCTTCTCTTGCAATGTTCAAACTCAGCAACCCTTACAATATGTATATACTAGTACATGAATAAACTTTACTTTGGTATTTTGACTATACACATGAAAATGATATGAAATCTACTAGTTTATATCATCTTTAACAATTTACATAACAGCTGTGAAATTCTATTAAACTTCCCATCTAAGTTTAAATATTGTTGACATGGTAACAATATTTTAATGTATTTGCATACATGTACTTTAGTTCTTACAACTGCGCGCATTCATCTGTATCACTGCAGCTAGCAAGCGGTATGTGCTGTCCTGTGCAACCCCTGCAATAGCCCGTGACAATCGGCAATGCCGTGGAGATTGCTGCAGTTTTTCATCTCGGCAGCATTTTTTGTTTGCCATGGACTATATTAGATTTTTTTTTTGAAGATATATTTTTTCCTTAAAAGTAAAATATACTTTGTGAACTGAAAACAGATTAAAAGTAAATATTAAAACAGTAACTGCACCGCTATTACTAAAGTATCTGAATTTCAGCTCTATTGGGCATGATCAGAAATATATGTGAATTCCCAATCCAAAGTTCAACCTGCAAATGTTTTGCTAACGTTCACAAACTATTTGACTGGTTCCCGATGTGGTTTACTGTGAAGCACTTGAACCAGTCTAGCGGACATTTTTCTACTGCTCGGGTCTGGCTGAACTCGATCCAGCATTAAAGCGAGTTCCAACAACCTTGTAGGTCATATTGCACTCTGTTGACATGTGCATTGCAGGGACCACTTATACATTGTTGAATTGTGGCTATGGTGTGTTGCGGATGTTTCATTTTCAGTAAAATGTTTATCATACACTTCTACAAGTCGCTTGACAAGTCAGCCTGATGATGAGATATTTGTGTGTGTGTGTGTGTGAGTGTGTGTATATATATATATATATATATATATATATATATATATACACACACACACACACACACAACACACACACAGAGAGAGAGAGAGAGAGAGAGAGAGAGAGAGAGAGAGAGAGAGAGAGAGAGAGAGGAGAGAGAGAGAGAGAGAGAGAGAGAGAGAGAGAGAGATAGAGATCGTTCTGATAATTTAATATAAGTTTCTCTGACGAAATATGCTACCCTTTTCTGGTGCCGTTATGCCGTTATTAAAGAAAATTATTTAAATTCTATATCGCATTAAATATATTCTGACACTTTGATGTAATATAATTAAAAAATAAAAATTGAACTAGCATGTTAGTGTGGACTGATTACACTGTATCTGATAAATTGCCACCATTGTACTTGTTCTTGATCGCATGTTATGTCACTTTCAGTCAACGAATATCGCTAATGGTATAAATAAATCTTACAGCATATTGGCAAAAAACACAAATAAACTCATCATTCAAATTTACTTACAATCTAGAGTTGCAAACATGTAGACACTATTTTTCCAAGGCAATTTATCTGCTGTGGTCATTTTTTTAATTGCAGGGGTTGCCTGTATGTGGGGAAAACACATATAATAGATCCCTTGGTAGTATTAAAAAAAAAGGATAACATATGTGGGGGCAGTGGGTTTCTTCTATAGACCATATGTTACAAATACGGTATATGTGACACCTAACAGCTGCTGAATAAACAACAAAACGTTGTTTTGATTGAGATCATACATGAGTCAAAAAGTACATATCCATATGGACATAGACTTGACTTTCAACTTTTAGACTCGGCTTCAAAATTTTATGTCTAAATTACTTTTTTTCTCCATTTTAGTAAATAGACAGATCCACTTTTCTTTTCTTTTATTTAATTTTTGGCCGTCCATCTAAAATGCTCCAAATTATATAAATGTTTGATCGAGCAGTCTATTTTTTTTTTTTCAATTTTGAGACATTACCTTCTATCTTTGCTTGTCGATAAATATTATTCCAAATTTCCATAGCTCACCATTACACTTCCCCACTACCTGTGCTATCGGTACAATCTCAGAGGTACTCTGAATTTGTACCCACAACTAGCGTGTTTGAACCTTAATTGGATATTAGCATGTAAAACCCTTTTACCTAACCTAACCTAACAATTACATTTCAGAAATTGACAGGTGTTATTTGAGAACTGAACATTATATTTTTGAAGTCATGTGTATAAAATGATTCTGATGTTTATCAGTGCATTTTAATAATTCCACATATATTAATATTTCAGCAATACAAACATATTTTGAAAGACTACTCAGAATCTATTCCACAATTATTTGTAATAATACTATAGTATTGGGAATCCCCTTATGTAGTTAATGTTTTATGTTCATGGAAGTATGGATGTCAGGTGTTTTTTACATCACTTGATAGCAATCTGTCCAATCCAAATATTTATAACCAAACAACAATTACAAAACATTTGGAACATTTCGTAAGTGACATTGTCAGTTCATAAATCAACAAAAGAGTTTGGCCCAAAATAAATAGACCACAGCTGTGGGTCTAGTAAATCAAACATGACAAAACACATTGTATCTGTGCATGCATAAATTACATATCTGGCAAAAGACTACATAGAAGATGTGCTATATTTTGATAGGGCCTGACCCAGACACTACATATATACTGAACAAAAAAAGAAACTTCCGATTTGTACATATAGTATTTGTTGTGTTAAAGAATTCATTGTGTAATGAAATTATATAGGTAGTATTAGCCTTGAGCTGTATTATCAGGATTCATGAATTTTATCGATTATTTTGCACTGTTAATCGTCGACAACGTGAAATTCAATTTGCACGTGCATGCATGGTTCGACAAGTCCCGTGTAGTATTTGGTCAATTTGTTTTACTTGTCTTACTGGAATCCAGGATAAAACCCCACTGGAAAAAACCCCACCCAGACATAACCCCACTGGAAAAAACCCCACTCGGACATAACCCCATCAATAAATGAGAAAAATGGACAAAACCCCACTGTGACCATTTTACACATAAAACTGAAAAATATGAAATAAAGTTGAAATTTCTGTTTTGGAAGAATAAAATTATAAATAAAATTCACAAAATAGATTATGATAAAGAATAAAGTTTACATTTGTATTTTGATCAGTCAAGTGTTGCACTGATTGCATTGATCTCCATGCCAAAGGATTATCTGAACTTTGTGATCAAGAGATTAAGGAGGCCAGGTTTTCTTCTAAGAGATCAAGGAAATCATGGATTTAGGGCTTCCCATTGTTGATTGGGTATGTCATAAATTCTACATCAGATGGACCCCTTATAAGGTTGAAGAATACTACGTCAGTATTCATTTCCTGAGAACTGTAAATACAACTATGGAAGTTACTGCACGACTTATGGATGAGCGTGGTGAACGACCTGCAAAACGGGTACGACACCACATAAAGAAGCTGCAGACGAAGCTCCATAACCTCTGCACTGACAGACGGGATGACATCAAGTCCATTTCGGAAGTTCTGAAAGGCATCGGCCACTGTGTGAGGTGGAAGTAGGCTAGATTACACTTGTTTCAATAAAAAATAAATACTGTATATACGATTTTGTTATATATTGAGATATATGAGTGGGGTTATGTCCGAGTGGGTTTTTTTCTGTGTGGGGTTATGTCCGAGTGGGTTTTTTTCCAGTGGGGTTTTATCCAGTGGGGTTTTTTCCGGGTGGGGTTTTGTCCGTTTACCGTCTTACTGACATTGTTGTCAAGTGAACGAAAACGCTTCAAAATTTGTAAAAAAAACAATTTTTTTTACATTGTAGCATTTTTAGTATGCCAAGAATACCCAATAATTTACGCGAACGGTCGATTGGCATGCTTGATGCTGGCATGTCGACAGAAGACGTTGCAAGGCATGTTGGGAGTTCTAGTCGAGCGATACGAAATCTTCGCATAAGATTTCGAACGATAGGAAGCACCAACGACTTGCCACGTCGTGGACGTCCACGTGTTACAACGCATGGTCAAGACCGCTATATCATGAACATGCATTTGAGCAATCGATTCCAAACTGCCACTGCTACTGCTGCTAACACACCTGGGCTTCATAATAACCGAATCAGTGGGCAAACTGTTCGTAATCGTCTGCGAGAGAACGGTTTACATGCACGAGTTCCTTACGTCGGATGCGTTTTAACGCAACGTCATCGTCTTAATTGGGCATGTGTACACACTCGTTGGATACGACGACGCTGGAATACCGTTCTTTTTTCGGATGAATCCAGATTTTCTTTACAACGTGGTGATGGCAGGGTGCGCGTCTACTGTAGGAGAAATGAACGCTATGCTGACTGTTGTGTTCTTGAACGAGATCGTTTTGGGGGTGGAGGTTCTGTCATGGTCTGGGCAGCCATTGCCCATGGTTATCATTCACCACTAGTCGTCACTGACGGCAAATTAAATGCTCAACGTTACCGTGATGACATTCTCGCTCATCACGTCATTCCTCTGTTCCATAACAACGCCAACATCTCGATTTTTGATAATGCCACCTCGCATACAGCTAGAGACACTGTAAATTTTCTTAGGACAAATAACATTGATTTCATTGATGACTGGCCCGCTAAAAGTCCTGATCTCAACCCCATCGAGCATGTCTGGGATAGTCTGGACAGACGATTGAGCCGTCGTCCCAACCCACCCGCTAACGTCAACGAACTTCGTCAAGCGCTCATTCAGGAACAATATTCCACAGGCAGAAATCAACACTTTAGTCAATTCTATGCGCCTGCGATGCACTGCCGTGGACAATTCAAGAGGTGGTCATACCCGTTATTAAGTGGGTGGTTTTTTTTTTAACCCCTACCACACTTGGTCAAAATTTCTCCCAGTTTCTGTTAACCTGTGGTCATGATTTTTGCATCAAACGATGCATCATGGAACACTCTTTAAACGCATATATAACAATTATTCCCCCGGTTTGTTTTCATCAAGTTATGTTCAAGCAAAGTTAGCGGAAGTTTCTTATTTTGTTCAGTATATATATATTTTTTTTTAATCTTGAAGTTGCCGGCTTATTGGAATGGAATGCAAACTTTTTTACATTATTGATCAGTGTTATGATAAAATTGTATCATATTTAATAAACAATGAGTGATGAACTTAAACACTGCTATAAAACAGTATGTTTGTATGCTTTCATAGTTCATTAACAATATACATGGATGTTATCTTTTGATAATGTTTTATTTTTTCCAATTCTTATTTTAGTAGTAATCTGTATATATTACAATATCAAAATTACAGACACACACACACACACAAACACACAGATTATTTACTCTAAAAAGTAAATATTAATTTTGAGGCTACACAGTGTGCACATGGTTATTATTCAACAAAGAACATTTAGGTTTGATTTTGGTCATGCAGTTAAATTTTAATAAGATTAATGGAGGGTTAGTTGAATTTGAGAAGGACCAGTAGAATTTGAGATGGGCCAGTTAAGATTTTTCCTCGACTAGCCCTGTAAGCGATCATGTTTTTCATATTTAATTTTAACCCTAGCTTAGGGGAAAATGCCATTTGTTTGAAGTCATGTTAGATTGAAAAGAAATAAGCTGTTACAATTCTTCAATCTAGCATATAGTTCTTTAGTTTTCTTTTTACACATATAAAAACTTAGATTATGCATCAACATAATTATGTTTTTCAAAATAGATTCAAAATGTTATATCAGGGATCAACTTGAAGCACAAACTGATGTTCAGTTACAGATATCTGTATACATTTCATTTCATGTATGTATATTTAATAATAATAATAAATAAATAAAATAACAGTATGAATGTTGTAAGATTAAAATTAATTAATTTTGCACTGTTACAAATGTGCAGTTGTGTTTATTGATGCTATTTCTAGCTACTAATTAATATTCATGTTCATGTTCTTTTTGTATTCATTACCTTAAAACAATGTAAATTATTGCTGGAAATAACATGATCTGCAAATTAAAAAACTCCAAACTCTCAATCAAACTTGATGCATTTTGACAGTAACTGTTCACAACTACATGTATAGTTCTTAGGGGTGGCAAGTGTGTTGTGTGAAGTGAAACATGTTACTTGGCAAAGCGCTTAAATTAGCCCTACTTCATATAAATAAAGATAATCTGGCTTCTGCCCCCCCCCCCCCCCCCCAAGATTGTGCCTCCCCCAATCCATGTCATTCCTAAGGACCTGTAACAGACCTGTCAATTTAACCCTCCCCAATTCCGTGGGAGTCTTCCGGTATTTGATCAAAACTCCCGCTACCCTGCGCCGGAGAAAACTTCTCCCGTTAAATTACATTTTTGTAAGCCTAAAAAAAGATTTGATCTACTTTTGCTAAACTAAAATAAGGGAAGTAACTCCGCCTTTATTTTAATTTGGAAAACTTTGGTTAATTTCAGTTTCCGAGAATGTAACAGGCCGAACTGTCCCGACTGTTTAACATTTGCCGAAGTGAGAATTGTGGGACATATTGTTAAAACATGTTAAAATATAAAAATGGAGTTTATAAAATGACGTATAATTATAATGCTAGGTTTGTTGTCATCGTAATGGCTACAAAGTGTGTTGCCACTGATTCAACAGGCTGTGTATTGACATTCAGTGTTGCCATATATAAAACTATCCAATTCAGTCCTAATAACACCTCTGACTTGTAAAACGTCTTCCCACTAGATTACACAATGCAACTATGACGAGTCTGAAGTGCCAGACTCTGGCCCAGAGTTGACAGTGATTCACAAGTTAAAATCACATGTTACAGCAAGACAGTGAAAAGACCAATTAGCTATATAAACAATACTTGTATCAGTTAGTTTTGTATGTTTGTGCAGTAACATGTTGGTAACAAGAGTACACTTCAATAGATTATGTTTGTACAATGTATGTTGTTTTTGACATAAAGTTACTCATGGTAATGGGTATATAATTCCAGAATATTTCACACAATGTCAGTAATGAGGTTTTACTTATGATTAGTGGAAATACAATATTTATTGCATTGTTATATAATGATTTTAAGTAAGTACCACGCCACTGTTCCTCATTATAGTAAAAACTGTATAGTAATTTCTAAGATGTATATAAATTTGTCTTAGGTACTTAGGTACACAAACCACGATGTAACGTAACCTGTAAGTGTAATACAGTAAATGTACCAATTAATTTTTTTATTTCTTGTTCGTGTTCTTAACATTTTTGAACAAAAGAGTTATTTTAAAAAATATGTATTAAATCATATAATATCAAAACTTTAAAAAAATATATATATATATATTTTTTAATTATTTCATTTTTAATAATTTGTTTTAATGCCATGATCCAAGGTTGACAAGTATATTAGGGTTTATGTAAATAAACCAGGTTTATATCACAGCAAAAGCAGACGCCCTATCTGTGCCCCTGTACCAAGTACTGGTACAGGCATCTTTCCTGGAGGTCAAGCTATTTTTTAGAATGTAAGCACAGGCTCCCTGCTTGCAGATCAGGGCCACAGCATGCTAGATGCTTGATTTTTAAGTTCATTATGTAGTGTTCATATTTATAACATATTGTAATAATTTTTAAAAACTTGCAATTTTGGATTAAATCGTGTGCATTTAAAAAATCTCCTGCTTTTTTGACAAAATGCTTTCTCTTAACTAAAGGTTAGCAGGTCTGGCCTGTAAGTCTGTTATAAGATCATGAAAGGTTAAACCTCTTAAAAGAAAAGATTCAACTCAAATGTAATAACATGAAATCAAGGTTCCCCCCCCACCCCCCTTCCCAAAAGCAGTTTAATAGAGTAAAACATTTCTTACACACCCGTTGGTGAGAACACCATGCATTATTTTTGATAACACATGGATTGTTAAGACACGTACGTGTGCAACGTCTGTAAATAACTTTTAGTCAAAAAAGATGTTAAATTTGCTTTAAAAATGAAACTTGAATTTTGAAAGTGTGATATTAACACCCACTATGGATACCAAGATTAGACCATAATAAAAATGTGTTCAAACCAGAAAACATTTAAAAACAACAAGCAGAATAAATTACGTTATTTATTGATTAAAATCACATGAAATAGGTGTCTGAATTTATTGTTTTAATGACTGTCACAGTGCTTCAATATACATGTAGTCTAGCGATTAAGTGTCTGTGCCATTTTCTGGTGTATCTCAGTCAGTAATAATCTGATTGATCTTGCTACCTACACTATTATAACAGGTGTGGGTAATATTATTTATTACACTGTCAAAGAGGCACAATTATTTCATAACTGGTGTTCTAATTACCGTATTTGACCGGAAATAAGCCCATGTCTTTGAATAAGCCCCCCTCCGTTTTGATAGCATTTAAGAAATTAGGCCCTCATTCGTAAATAAGCCCACCCCCAACTTCGTCACCTTATAAATAACATGAAATTGCAAGTTTGCTCAAAGTTCATTTAAAAGGTCATACCTCCTGCAGATAATTAAACACAAATGTAACATAATATTTTACCACCAGTGAGATTTAGCAGTCTAACAATAACAGTGTGTAACATTAGTTTTCAATTTCATGCTGGCAGTATTTCTCTGAAGTATCCAAGCCCAATTATGAACTAAAAACCAATGTCTATTTTTACCATCACACTGGGTCCGCAGTTAATGCTAATTAAGCAAATACCTTATTCTGATTGGCTAAGAGCAATGACCTTAGATTGATAATTCTTTGTAGTGTAAGCTGGCTGCCTGTGTCAGAAACGTGTGTGCATAGCTATTGAGTTTGTTGTTAATTGCTGTTGTTTTAAGTCTTCTGAGCATTAAATTTTGGATGTAAATAAACAGCACTGGTAAGTAATTGTAACATAGAAGGTGTGTTTCTGATAATTAGATACTAGTAAAAAACACACAATTTAATTAATAAACAATTATTATTTATTATTACAAATGGAACACTAATTAATAGATGTGCTACTGAACGTTTTTTGTTTTCTTCCTAGTTCATTTAAGTATTGTTATTTATTTTAATTATTATTATTAAAAAAAATTTCAACAAAACTGGCCCCTTGTCTGGGAATAAGCCCACCCCATGCTAAGCTCACAATGAGTTGTCTTGGCCCCCTGGGCTTATTTCCGGTCAAATACGGTACTGGGGAACTGCCGTCATTGTTTTAAAGGTGACTATAGGCAGACAGTAGAGGTAACATTGTTTGCCGGTGTTGATGGAGCTAATTACTAAAACAAAACTTTCTTTTGTTCTTGAATTTGTATCCGAAATACAGAATAGACAGCATCTAGTACAGAAACTATAATAGTGATATTTGGTGAAAAGTCTTATTTTCACCAAGGTTTTGTGTAAATCATAACAAATAAATAACCACATTGAAGCATTTGCGCCAAATTTACTTTTGCTAGAAGGCATCGGCTCGACGTTGGCACAACGTTGCACCAATGTTAGAAAAATACTCGTTAGAAAAACAAATACCGGTCATTATATTTGGTATGATAAATAATGAAACTAGAAAACAATTATCAACATTAAATATTTATACTATGGAAATTCAAAATCAAAGTTTAGGCCATTAGAATTATTTTTTAAAAAGAAATTTTAAATGGAAAAAATTATATGTAAAAAAAATGTAATTATAATAAATTTAATTAATAATTCTGTATTTAAATAATAGAAAAAGAAATCTCAAGCTTGTTTGGAAATAAACAGAAAAAAAAACAAGCAAAATAAAGCAATAAATTTTTTTTTTTTTAAATCTTGTTATTTAGATCTCGGTATCTTATTCCAGAGAATATTTTGTTTTCAAAATCTTGATTAGTGGTATTTCTTGTCTATTGAAAATTGATTATCAATTACTGTTTAATTTTTGAAAGTTGTGTAGCGATCTCCGATACTCATGTAGCAAATCACGATACGATACTGAACAAAATGTTACCTGCATTTTCCCTCTCTGTTTTCCTTTCTTATTTTATTTTTGAAAAAGCTAAACATTTCTTTATGAAAGCTATATATTTGTTTAATTTAATATATTTGATGACGTTAAAAGTATATTGGAAGGCAGTGATTCAGGGCTCCCCAAGCCTGACATTGTCATTGATCTGGGGATAATAAAATTTATAATTAAAAACTATATATTTATATCAACACTATTGGCATCTACAAAGTGATATTGAAAATTTTAGGCAATCTGCTTGAAATGTTATTAGTAAGGTGTGTGGACATAATGTAATATATTATTTGTTCACGACAAAAATAATCTTTCAAAACATTTATTCTAAATGCTAAATTTTATCAAATAGTATAAATCTGTAATGTGTGATTTTAATATGTATGTTAAGAGCTGAACAATTAATATGACATCCACTTGCAACATATTTTATGATATTTAATGCTGCTGTATTTATGTATCACATATAGGTTGCCTATTTGAATTCTTTGGACGCACAACAGCAAAGGATGTAATTGAGAGAATAATGGAGTGCCCTTGGCCTGTCAGTACAACTGGGTTGACAGGAGGAAAAAAAATGGCATCAGAAAATTAATTCTCAGAAAGGTGATAAAAGGTATTTTTACCCCTAATATTATGTTTATTTATCACTCACTAAGGCAAATGAAAATAATTTCATTTGTGACATAAAAGAAATGGACACTCATTTAAGATCCTATAATAAACTGTACAGACATGAAATATCTATTGTTTGTTAGAAATTTGGTAGCATATACAGTGGACTCTGTTTAAACCGGACTCACTTCGTACCGTTGAAATAATCTGGTTTACATAGAGAACCGGTTTAGACAGAGTTCATCCAGAGTTATGGTTCTTGACTGATTGACAACTTGTGATCAACAATGACATCTGAACCCATGGATGGTTGGGAAACACATTCATACAAGCCAGACTTGCAATCGATTATTTTACAGACATAAAAAATATACTTAAAGGAACATTCCTAAGTTTGCTGCAATTTTGAAGATGTTATCGACCAACAGAGACTTTTTAATGATTGTAATTACATATCAAATATGTGGTATATGGGGACTCACCTCTAACACCTAAATGTTAATGAGGTGTTTTTTTGTAGTTTAGCCCCCCCCCCCCCAATCCCAAAATAATTATCTCTAACCACCACCTCGCCCCCCGCCACCCACCCCTCCAATCTGAAATTATGTAACCTCCCCTGGTTTTGATAGCTATATATCTGTAGTGTATCCGAGACCATTTGAGCAAATCTTTGCTTTGGTTTTAATGAAAATATATGGCTACATACTTCACAGAGTGTCCAAATAACCCAATGCTGAGATGAGGGGTATACTTTAATTTTTGATGTTAGTAGCGTTCTAAATTCAAAGATATTTCCACACTATATATGCATTTTATTGCTGAAATATTGGCCTTGGTAATAAACATAAAATTATTGACAAAGACTCCAAACTTTTATAATTATATCATTCGAAATGTGATTTTTTTCCAAAAAAATTGAGTAGGGTTTCTTTTCGAGTGTATTCGTATATACATCATGCATTGTTGATTAAATGTTTATATTCATTGGAAAGCTATTGGATCCAGCTATCCAATGGTACCAAGGTTATTAATATAACTTATTTGGAGATGGCGTAAATGCCTATAAACCTTCACATTGATAGCGAAAACAAAAGTTGTAAAATAGGCCGGGTAACATCAAAGAAAGGGGTCTAACTAATATTTTGCCCCAGAGTTGGTGCGATCAACAGGCAGATCATACTACAGGAAGGTGTCAGCTACACAAAAATACTAGTCCCATAAATTCCCCTTTCAGGTGACACCCCCCCTCCATCTACACCTGGACGAAGTTGGTTAAATATATTTTCCACGTGTTTTATCCACTTATAATTATATCCAGATATGGAGTCATACAACATTAGTTTATACAATAAGAAGAATGTTTTTGTTTGTTTTCCAGAAACAATTCGGGCCCAGATACTTGTCATCCTTTGTTAAATAATTAATTTAAGGAGTTTTCTTCCAAGTTCACCGTATATCATGAATAGTGGGGTTCCTTTCCTTACTGGTAGGATGTGTTTTAAAAATTTAATATGAATAGCTTCAATAATATCAATATTTTCATGGACCCATATTTCACATCCATATAAAAGAATCGGGACAATCATGGAATCAAATAATTTTAATTTACATTCAACTGAAAAGTTATTGTCTTTAGATTTTGATAGGATAAAGTACATTACTTTTGTCGCCTTTTGTGATAGCATTTTTTTGGTTATTTTAAACCTATTTAGTTTGGTAAAAGTTAACCCTAAATATTTGTACTCTTTTACGTTTTCGAGTGTTTGGTTTCCTAATGTAAATACCTTCTTGTAGTCATTAGCAGTACCATTAAAAATTATTATTTTAGTTTTGTTTACATTAACTTTAATTTCCATTCATTGCAATATTGTGAAAAGCCATTAATTAAATAATGTTCAACTTCTAATTTCTTCAAGCTATAACTGGGTTAACTTGTGATATAATTCTACATATAATAAGTTGAAAATATGTATTTAATATTTGCCATTTCTTATTTTCTGAAGATGCTGCCAAAAACTGCAACATAAAAGAGGCAAGAACGGAACTGCATCTTAGAAATTGGTTCAGATACATGTATGCATCGGACCGAAGTAAGGGCCGCAAAAGGAAGTGAGTTTTTGTCATTAAATTTGACTATTTTCAGTTTATAATTTTATTAGGGTTATTCCTTTTAAAATTTATGGGGTGGGGAGGGGAGGGCCTGAACATTTTTGGACCCCCTACCTACACATTTTCAGTACTTTTTAATGATGGTGAACATAACAGAATCTGTATAAAGACATCCCTCTCCACACTTAGAAAAATCTTCCGGCTTACCCCCATCTATTTTAAAAAGAAATAGCCCTTATATCTTTTTAAACATATTTAATGTGTAACACTGAATAAGATAAAACAAATCAAGAACTAAAACATGACAAGTAATTCCATCAACATGGAATAAAATAAGGGAAAGTCTATAGTTGTATATCACATCTGTATGTGGCAAGACATGTAATAGCTAAGTTATTTAATTTTACAATTATGAATAAGTAGTTTCATGGGGCAGGATGTAGCCCAGTGGTAAAGCGCTCGCTTGATGCGTGGTCGGTTTGGGATCGATCCTCGTCGGTGAGCCCATTGGGCTATTTCTCGTTCCAGCCAGTGCATCACGACTGGTATATCAAAGGCCATGGTATGTGCTCTCCTGCCTGTCAGATAGTGCATATAAAAGATCCCTTGCTACTAATGGATAAATATAGTAGGTTTCCTCTCTAAGACTATTTTCAAAATGACTAAATGTTTGACATTCAATAGCTGATGATTAATAAATCAATGTGCTCTAGTGGTGTCGTTAAACAAAACAAACATTAAGTACTTTCATTTTAACATGAGGGAAATGTTATATGTTATTTTTTTATAACAGTAATAATCTGAACAAGGTGACATTTGCGTATACTGAATACACACAAACAAACCTTTTATTCAGTGGTATATACTTCAATTTTAAATAATTTGGTTATCTTCTGCATTTGTCATTGCAGCACTTGAGGAGGAGACGCAACATGCGAGGCCAGCAGCCATGGAGATGTAGTCAGAATCCGAAGAAGATTATGAACAAGATTGATATATAGTTCGATAATAAATGTTACAACTGTGCTTTTGTTATTCTTAATTACATTGGCCAATGTTGGGCCAACTATATAAAGTGGTATGAAAATGTTGGCACAACATTGGTACACCGTTGGTGCAACATGGAATTACGTCCATAAGATTATTCTGGGGTACCTTGCAGCTTACACACGGGTGCCTTGGGACTGGAGTCAAGAAAACTTCAAAGGGCACCGCGAAGGCCCCGCCGAATATGTGACTGCTACACACAGATGATGCAGACCCCAAAATCTTAGAAATCTGCCATAGGTAGAAAAATTTGTATGGGGCCTGGTGGATATGTGACTGTAGCATTAACTAAATAGGCTACAAGCATGAAAATTAAGTTATATTGTACAAGTTAGACCATGATCTTGGAACCAACGTCCCCAAAAAATGTTTGTAAATTATTGTATTAAATATGTGGAGTCTGACAACATACTATTGCCTCATTTGTTATTTTTTCCAACAAAAAGTAAGGATATTTTAGGCTACATGCACTAATTAATGCAAACATAACACAAAAATAACACTTTTGGTAAAGTTTTTCTTTAAAAATAAGTTTGGATTAAAAGAATTCTCACAGATTGCTTTCATGAGAATCCATAATGGATTCTCGTCAAAATGGCTGAATACATGTATTTAGCCCTATTTTGTCTGTTGGCATATATTACTGACCACTGATACTTTGTTCATTGACATTTTGACCACTGACATTTGAAATTTTGTCCTACATCCAATTTATTGTATGTACTTAAAGCACATATTAAATTCAATATGGGTCAAACAACATCTGTATTGAAGTGAAAAGAAAATATAACAAGAAGAAAGAAACATAAGAGTATATCAAACTATTTCAAATCAAAAACAATATTTTCCCCAGTTACTTTCAGCAGCTATTCCTAAATAAGTAATTTCCTTGGCTACTTCGTAAAAATTTTCTTCCTTTTTATGGGGCCTTAATATAAGAAAGTAATTACTGCATGGCGTCCCTCAAAAGGTAATATTTAAACAGGAAATCACACTTGAATACAAAAATGAATAAAAGATTAACAGAATGCAAATAAAATTTTATTTCTGGATAATTTAATATTTAAATTATTAGCAAAATATATGCTACCAAATTTCTAACAAAAAATAGATATTTCATGTCTGTGTACAGTTTATTATAGGATCTTAAATGAGTGTCCATTAATTTAATATTTAAATATTTAATACTATGACATGCATCTTAATTATTCTCACAGTATAGACATACCCCGGTACATGTAAGGTTATCTTGTTACTTAAGAATAAACTACTCACAAGTCAGATTATGTGTATTCACATTTAACTTAACCATATATATAGGATGCTAATATATTTAGGTTTTATAAATATACTGAATAAATAAATAAAAGGTTGTTTACTGCCTATAATACTGGTTCCTAATATATATTTATTTATTTAATTACATTGAAAACCATTGTAAATGACTTTAAAATGGATGGTACTTCACTGTTGATCAAAATTTACTCTTGTTCAAACTGTATTTGCTTACAATTTTATTTTATTTCTATATCACATTAAGTTTCAAGTTTCATATTTTATTTTAAAAATCAAACAAATTGTACTTATATTTTTGTGCACCTTCAGTCATGTCAATTTTGTTTCAGATGCAACCACAGCTTGTGACATCATGTAGAGTCACAATCTGCTTATTTTAAATTTAGAATAGTAAAATATATGAACAAATAACAAATATACACATGTAAAAAAATTACTATATGGTTACAATATTGTTTACAATTTGGAATTGCATTTTTCTGCCAACAATTTGCCCATGTAAAACAAGATCAACAAAAAAGACAGACCTTGTTTTTGTCCAACCAGAAATCAGTTATATTTTTTATTTCATATTTAACGAAAAGTAACTAGATGTAAAGCTTTTTTTAAACAAGAATTTTTGTTTATTTCAAAATATACACAAAGATACAAGATTTATTCAATAATTAATGTCAATAACAAGACCTACTCAATTGAAATTACCTAGTTTAGCAAGAACCGTAAACCCGAAAACCCGAAAGTAAAATACTACCATTTTCAATTTCACAACTGAAAATTCATATGAAGAGCAAATTCAGGCACGGGGTAACAATGAACAGTTAATGGAGCATATTGTCAATGTTTAACATTTTATTCTGATAGAGAAACATGTTGGTGGTTCCCTAGTAACAAAGTCACAATTCATGTAAATAGTAAATTTATGTAGTATTAAACGAGTGTATTCAGTTTCTGAAATTGGCCGAGATTCCTGTCGGACATCCTGCCGGCCTATATCACAACTTGCTGGACCAAATAAATACATTATAAAGCCTTATTTTTATTAACGTGTTTGGGGGGTGGGGGGGTTGGGGGGGTGGGTGGGTGGGGGGTTGAGCCACTAGCAAGTGTGATCGCCACTTTTTGTTTGTGTTTTGTTGACAATAACACAGGCCTGTAGGAACAACATCTGGACAGGGGAGCACAACCTCTAGTGAAGTGGGGCACAGTCTCGGTGGGGATTGGAGCAGTAGCCAGATTTTTTTTATCTATATTTATATAGAGTAGGACAAAAACGTATACCACCTCCCCTATGAGCATGTAACCAAAAACATTTCACGTTGGGGTTTTATAATAAAAATTTGTGATGGAATCAATTTTTAAAATATTTTGATGTACACATGTACATATATTTATCTCAAATGTGAATAGTCAGTCGGGCAGATAGGCACAGATATCACCGGGCCCAAGATTATTTTGACTGGCAAACACTCGATGGGACAGCAGTATTTCAAATACTTGTATTAATAAACAAATATATATCAAAAGTCCAAGTGATATCCAACCGAGAGTTAATATTATAAAGGTTGTGTGTGTCAAGGTCACAATAAAACAATAAAGTAAAAACCTATAATTAAGGGTTGTTGCTTAGGTATAAATATTCCAGGATTGCCGAGATGTAATCTTTAAAATTCAATTATCTCAACATACCAAAAGTGTATATAATATATACCAAAGGCTTACGCGCTCCTAATTTTATAAGGGGGAAGGCAGATTTTTGCCCGAATTAAATGAAAATGCATGAATCTATGTAACTACATTTATTTACATTAGCTTTAATGCCAAACAGCTATAAATAGTTGCAAACAAATCACTACATATTTTTACATGGATGACAACTAATATTGTGGGTAGAATGATGGAAAAACAATGGTTCACGAAAAGTTTTCAGGTCATCTCATTCATTTTTGCCCTAATTTGAAGATTTGCTCCATCACTGGGAGGTGTAGTTGCCCCCCCCCCCCCCCTGCCCCCTGTGCCGTTCGCTTATAATATAATATCTGCAAAAGTAACGTCACATGTAAGGTTACATTATATTCATTTTCAAATGTTTGAATATATGATTTGAAAAATGTGAGAAAGTCCATTTGCTTTGCACACATCATCTGTGGTGCCTGGGGAATGTTTCTTCTCATTGACCAGGAGGAACTTGGAACTTGGATAGGGTTTTACCGTGCTCATATACCTTTATGGTTTCGAACACGCCCATCCCGAGTCCGGCCTCCAATATGATCAGGGGTCTGACTCGGGGCAGGAAACCAGGAGGATACAACCATTATAAGTAACAGTTGGGATGCTGCAAGTCAGTACCTCGTGTGACCCCAATGAGCACTGTTCACGGACACACACGTATCTCCTCTATATGGAATTAATAAGGTGGTTAATAGTCATAAAGACCATTGGAATCTGAGGTCATATCTTCACAATCTAAAATTTGAATAAAGTCAATGAGTGATGAAAGCAGGTATTTTTCAGGAATAAATATTGTAATGGCAATATCTACACTCCATTTGAAGCCCATCACAGCCCACGTACATGACCCAATCCATAGCACATGCACAGCACCATTGAGGCAAAAGTGGTTTTGCATGTGCCATTGGTCACGTGACTACAATAGCACACGTTTTCATCATTACTTGCTCAAAGTAGTCTGACACAACAAAAATACACATTAAAACGATATTTGTTATGACATGTTTCGATGCCACGCCGTCGGCATGTTGTATGTGGGAACAGTAGCTGACATTGCAAGGGTGTTAGATTGCAGTCGACGGGCAATTTATGATCTGCGGAAATGAGTACAACAAACGGGCACCACAGCTGATCGCCCCCAACCGGGTAGACCACATGTGATGTCATAGGCAGATAACCATCATGTTGTGTTATGTCACCTCCGCAACCGATTCATGATAGCTACAGCAACCAGTAATGAACTTTTAAGACGTCGGGTGTCCGCACAAATGATCCGAAATCGGCTGCGAACCCATATGTTGGACGCACAACACCCATATGTTGGACCTATTTTGACCCAATTTCATTGACGTCAACATCAACTGTGGGCACAATGCCACATGGACTCAGAGGGAATGTAATAGAGTCATGTTTAGTGATGAATCAAGATTCACACTGCAATTTGCTGATGGCAGGCAGAGGGTTTGGAGACGATATGGTGAACGTCATGCTCAGTGTTGTGTCAGTGAAGTTTACAGATTCAGAGGCGGAAGTGTAATGGTTTGGGGTGCTTTCTGTGGAAATGGATGTTCTCGACTTCTTGTCATCCATGGCAACCTCAACGCTGCTGCATACCATGACCAGGTACTGGCCCAGGAACTTGTGCTCTTCATGGCAGCTCATAGTCCAGGCCTGATCTTTCAGCATGACAATGCCAGACCCCACACAGCCATCTTGACATGGGATTACCTGAGGAACGCGGGCATCAATGTCATGGATTGGCCTTCAAGTTTGCCCGACCTGAATCCCATTGAGCACGTCTGGATGTGCTGGGAAGACACCTGCCCACTTTCAAGAACCCTCCATAGACTTTGCAGGAACTTGGTGACTCATTAGTGGAACAATTGCGCTGTATCCCCAATGCAGTCATTACATGCATTAGGCAGTCAATGAGGAGGCATTGCCTTGCAGTTGTGGGTACACATGGAGGGCATACACGCTACTGAATCTGTGATTTCATCAGACGACCCTGCTTGCGAATTACCATTTTGACTGTTTGTGGTTTTTGATGAATGCTGATGTTAGATTGCGAATTTCACAAATTCCGCGATGCCGATTGCAGCTTAACAATATAGATTGCGAACGAGAACAGTGTCATCCAAGTTTGTTACAATGTTATTTATGAATTTCATTTAAGTGGGATACTAAATTCTCAGGTGGGATACCAGATTTTGAAATGTTAGTATCAAACTGGGATACTGCCACAATTTTTTAATCTCGAACACTGACCAGACCCAACAAATTTCCGTTTTTCATAAGTTCAAGGACCATACTTTTCCAAAAATGGGTATACAACACCATGAAATTCAACTTGATCTGCAACAGTACTTGATAAAGCTATACAAAAAATTTCTGATCAGTATCTTTAGGCATTGTGGAAATAATGTCAAAAAAACTATGTGTGACAGACAGATGGACAGACAGAAGGACAGAGATGAAACCTATAGTTCCCTCTGGTTGGACTGGTAGGGAAATAATAAGTTAAAGTTACAGTTTGTTTTGTTTTAACAGCACCACTGGAGCACATTGATTAATTAATCATCGTCTATTGGATGTCGAACATTTGGTAATTCTGACTCATAGTCATAAGATGCAACCCACTACATTTTTCCTAATATAGCAAGGGATCTTTTGTATGCACTTTCCCACAGACAGGAAAGCACATACCACGGCCTTTGCCCAGTTGTGGTGCACTAGTTGAAATACGAAAAAAACCAATCAGCTGAATGGTGGTTCGATCCTGTGACACAAGCACCTCAAGCGAGCACTCAACCGACTGAGCTAAGGAAATAATAAACAAAATTCATGAAATTGTTTATCCATCTACAATGCAAGTTACCCCAAAATTTGGTCATAACTGGTCAAGTAGTTTTTATAGAAAAATTGTGAATAGTTTAAGAACAGCACACTTCATACGACGACAGATGAAAACATCACAATACAAACCACAATTGATCAAAAGCTACATGTAGGTCATGTAGTTTTTGTTTAAATAAGATTTTGTGGAGAATGAAATACCATTCTCAACTTTCTTGACATGTGATAACCTATATGTAGCTCCTTGCATAACCTGAACAATAATTCTCGACGTATTTTGATGCCTGGATGCAGATTTTAGCAATTTATTGTCAGTCAGCTCAAGAAGATCTTTTACAGCTCCAACAAAATTTGTCCTGTTATCCAACATCTTTTCTGGAACACCACGTTGACTTGTCATCTGATATGAAGCAATCAGAAATAAATCTGTATCTAATCTATTACATTTTAAGATGTACACCTCTCGATGACAAACATGTAAATAAACACTGATATTGCTTTTCTCTATGTGTACCTCTTCCTTGAACTGTGATAAATGGTTCAGCAACACAACTAGACTACATATGCATTTCATACTGTGATAGGAAATGTTTTATTTAACAACACACTCAACACTTTTTATTGGCAGTTATATGGCATCGGACATATGGTTAAGAACCACACAAATATTAAGAGAGGAAACCTGCTGTCACCACTTCAAGGGCTACTCTTCTTTGATTTGCAGCATGGGATTTTGTATATGCATAAACAGGATAGCACATACCACAGCCTTTGATATACCAGTCATGGTGCACTGGCTGGAATGAAAAATAACCCAATGTGCCCACCAACTGGGATCGATCACAGACCGACCACACATCAAGCAAAAACTTTACCACTGGGTTGATTACTGTGGAATGCTAAAACCTGTAAATACAGAAATACTTACTTCTACAAAAAAGCTCTCATCAGTCTGGTTTTTATGCTCATCTATCATTTGTATTCTCAGTGACATCATTACAGCAAAAATCTTTTGGAGCAAGTCTTCAGCATGAACTGGCCCATCTGGATCTTTCAGAGATTGAATTATTTCATCAGAAGAAGGAAGGAAATGCTCTGCTGCTTTCCTTGTGTCACTTTTGTATTTTTCTTTAGTGTTTTTGAAAACCTTTTTTATTTTTTCAAACCAATCTGTGCTTGGCTTAGGGTGGTAAACAAAGCCATCATATTGATGCCATATATCTGAAAAACATTTCAAGAACTGATGTCAACAAGTATTAACATATAATTTCACGTAAGAGAAAACTAAAGCATGCACATTATGTCTCACATATCACTTATCAGCCATAAAGTTAAATAAATTCATTTTCAATGGAGTAATTGACATGAAGCAAAACAAAATGTGTAATAAAACAGAATTTTAACTACTCAAAATGTTAAATGTACAGTGTTTGATTTTTTTTCGCTGATGTGATTAAAAAGAAAATTTCTTTCTTATTTTGATGTTTATTGTTCCACGGTCATGATTCAAGATAAAGACATACAAATACCACCATCAGGTTAGTACATATCATAGGGCTTATAATTAGCATGCACTTTCAGAGCTGTCTGTTAAGAGTTATTTCATCCAAAGATTAAATATTTAAAAATCTTAATAGTTTACATGTACATTAACCATTTGTGAACAGAATGACTATTTAATATAACAGATATAAAAAAAATAAGTTGTGAAATGCACACAATGTGACTTACTGTGTTATTGGTCATACAGCTACCAGAAATGAAACCTCACCAGAACCACAACCATAATTATCCACATGAAATCGTATAAACCAGGGCATAATATTTCATGAGAACCGTTGTTCTGTTCACTTGTTGGTTACGCAACATTACAATCACGAGAACCGCCAATCGGTTACATGGCAAACAATTACATACTAAAATTAAAAGTACCATATATTAGTAATGAAAGTGACAATCAGTTTATGTTTTTGAACCACCAATGTAGCACAGAACCATAGTTAAAGTGTTTTAGGATTAGGTAGGCCTAAGTCATCAGTTACGAGAACTATATTTATGTAACTAAACAATTGGTTACCTAAGTAAACTGAACTTGAACTGACTTCCGGTTACCTAAGATTTTGAAATATTGCCCCTTCAAACCACATAAAACATGAATAGATTAGACAATAATCTAGCAGGGTTTCTGCCAGAGTCATTCATTCATTCATTTCAACATATTTTCGTGCTTATATCCAATTAAGGTTCAGGCACGCTGTCCTGGGCACAGAGCCTTATGTTCAATGGCTTAACCATGACACCACCGAAGAATAGTTTTATAATCATTCAAAGCCAACATTAATCATACAGTAAAAAGGAAAATCTGTAAACAATTTTGTGTATGGCGCCATACCCAAATGATATTTTTGGGGATGGTATTTTACACGTTTTACCCTCTGGCAGAAACCCTGCCTATACAGAGCTCGACATTAGATGTAGTGGAGCAGATAACAACAATTTTACGGTGAAATCATGCAAATGATGATATAAATTTGGCATGCTTAACAAATCTGCCCGATGGGCCATTTGAAAAATCCAAGATGGCAGCCATTTTTTAAGATGGCCACCAAATTGTTCTGCTAAATGCATGCACGTGGATGATCTGAATAATCTTGGCATAGTTTTGTATGTTTTCATGCATGCTGGATTAATTTATTATAGTTTCGAAAGCCTCAAGTTAATATATGTTTCTCAGTTTTAGTCAATATAAAGTGTTTTTTAAAATTATTATTATTATTATTGTTATTATTCGACTACCTTGCTTGTAATATTGTAGACAGCAATAACAACTAGTGCATGGACTGGGCTAAATATTTGTGTGAATCTCCGAATCCGATTCGCACCAGGATTTGCACAAGCATAAAACATCTGAATCTATTTGGATTCACATGGAATATTTCCACAAATGTATTAAATTGAATAATCAGTGAGTAAAAAGTTACCGAATTAAATAAATAAATAAATAAATAAATAAATAGTCTGGTTATCAAGCTTCCTTTTAAACTGGCTTCAAAAGCGTTGTATACATTTGAATCCGTGCATGTTCGAAACATAGTGGTTTATCAAGACTAGTATGGCCTGAAGCCAAGCGGTGGTTGGCCCATTTCTATGAAACTAATTAAAAACAAAGAGAACCGAAAGGAACATGTTTGTTCCGTTCTTACATAACAACAAAGACAGTAATTTAGTGTGCCAAATTTAGTAATACATCAAACATTTCTAGGTTAGTTCGCTGATATTATGTTCCTAATCTTGAATTACCTGCTCTTTTTAATTAATAAATATTTTTGTCAGTTGCAGAAATGTACTTCAGTAATATCCATACAAACATTAAGCAAAATACATCAGCAAAAGTATCCCATGCGCTGTTTACGAATAAGGAATCTTCGAAAAGTAACCTGGGGCTGCATTCAGCCAGACCAAGTGGAAAAACATCTGCATGACTGGTTTATGTGCTTCACAGTAAACCAAATGGCCACGTTGGGAACCAATCAAATAGTTTGCGAATGTTAGCCAAATGTTTGCTGGCTGAACTTGGGGCTGGTAAGAAACCTAAAAAACTGACTGTAAAGAAAAAATGGAACCAACAACTAAAAACACTGTTCGTAAAAAAACCACTTTTTTTTCTTTAAAATTGGATACACTGTTACTGACAAATTGGTCATTCTTTCCAGTAAATAGTAAGGGTTGTTTTATATACACTAATCCATATACAGTTAGTAGCATATGACACAGAATTCTATATACTAACACTTCTCTTAAAATGTTTAGAATTGGAGGATTCACGTGGACTGCTTCCGTGAAAAAAGCCAAATTTTTAGCCCTGATGGGGTGTAGGGGCTTGGTGGTAGAGGAAGTACCTTTGTTTCAGCAGTAAGCTGCATCCTTGGGATGGACTTCTGGCACTGGTCCTCATCACTAGCCCGACTCTCACCTATGATTCCAAGATGTTGCCAGTGCATGGCAACAGCCACACCTGGGTAAACCGTGTTGACTTATGGGCTAAACTAGGCGAGAGTAGCATACAATGAGTCTGTATGTGATGAAGTATGTCAAGCTAAACATTTAAAAGTGCATGAAGACAATGAATTAGATCTGTTTGTTTCATTAAGCCATTTTCTTAAAGGAGTAAATATTGGGCATTACCAAGGCACACTGGCGACATCACTGCTGTGGAACTCATACTGTTAAGAGCACTTAGTGTCCCAAATGTTGTCTAACCAACCCCAGATCAGTAAGGTAGCCATACCTGAATTGACAGAATGTGCCAGTGTGGGAAAGCCGAACCAAGAATAATGGAGTTTTAGTTATCTGGATGGTCTACATATCCCACGGGACTTGAATGACACCAAATGAACAATTGGGCTAGGTGTAGGGCAAAATGCATGAACCTAGCTGCATCCCATACAGGAAAGTGCCCATAATACAGGGTGGTAAAAGGATAAACACTCAGTATCTCATACAACAGAATTCTAGAAGTCTCAGCCCAGTTAGGAGAAGCAGTTGTAGCTCAGTACGTGGAAGATCGAGTTGTCTGTCCACCAGTTTTGAAAAAGCAGTTGTTCAACTTCTGCTGTTGATAACACTGACCCTAACCCAACTGCTACTACAGCTAAAACATCCTTCCATGGCACCAGTGTGTCCCTCTTCCAGCATCCGAGACAACAACATTCTGGTGAAGAATGTCAGCCACACAAATTCAAGGCAGATGTTGTGGTTAAGAAAGTTCCAGAACTTCCTGAGGCTTACACCAACATCCGACCAGCTTATCTTACGAAGAAACCCAATCCTCCCACAACAGTCATTCTCATCATCTAAGTCAGTCTAGTTACATGTGAAGCATGAGTACACCTTGTTGGGAGAAGTGAGCCTCACTGAGAGTGGCCTTCATACAGAAATGGCTGATTTGAGATCAGCAGGAACACTACTAGAAGACAGTGGCTGGACTTGTGCCCCTGTTGAAGCTAGTATGGCCTCAACTGGTACAGCAGCATCTTTCCTAACTGCATCAAATGTCACTCGAACAAGACAGGCTCATCAGATCACAGCATGCAGCCTGATGAAAGAAGCATATCAAAACTACTGTTATGAGGAGTCTGGAACATCAACTTCGACCTTTAAAGACTGGTGTGATCAATGGAGGTTTGAGAGTCCACAGTTCCTGTTCTGGCACTGGGTGTTGGATATGGAGCCTGTCATCTTCTCACTTATCCACTCATTCAGGAAAGGTGACTTTGAACTGTACAATGAAACATACTCAGAACTGATCCCCTACTTGTTTGCAAACAATAATGTCAACTATGCACAATGGCTATCAGTTCACTTTAGAGACATGATGTCCCTTAGCCAAAAACATCTGGAAGTAGCAAGAGAGTTTCATAAGGGGACCTTCATTGTTCACAAGTCCACACAAGAGTTTTCTGCATTGGCCATAGATCAAGCCCATGAACAAAACAATGCAGTCATCAAAGATGATGGAGGAGCTATTGGGTTAACTAAGGACCCACAAGCACTTCGAAGGTGGATGGTGGCTGGACCTGAAGTGAGTTATCTAGTCGCTATATGAAGCCATGTCAGGTATGGAAATGCAGAGCAGACATGGTGCATCCAGAGGTTTTTCCTTGAGAAGGTGGAAGCATTGTTCAAAGTATTAAAGGAGATGGGAAATCCTTTCCAAGAAGAGTCAGCAGACCTACTGCTGCTACACACAAAAAACTAGCAATGTAATGGTTGGTACATATCACCAGAGAGGCAGAGAATAGTTTTAATCATTCGTGAAGGACATGCAAAGTGAAGGAAAGTGTGCATTCTATCATCCAATTAGGAAGAACATGATCTTTTTCATCATAGAAAAGCAGACTTCCAGCAGTTGCAAGGAAAAGGTGACAACTGTTCATCTCCTGCCAGAACAGACAATGTGACTTGCAAGAATTCTTCAAGCATGAGAACCAGTCAGCAACTGCCTCTCTCAGTGACAACAGCAAACTTCACACGTGACAGAAGTCGCAGCTAGTTGAAATTCTTCAAGCACAGGTGACTATGCCAGAGAGAACCAGAGAGAAACACTATCATCATCGATTGTTCAGCCCGTATCAATGCCTTTCGTTCACAAAGGCCAAAGACATTTGATGATTATGCCAGAAAAGACATCTTTCCAAAAGTGGAATCTTATGGCACCAAATATGAACGGGTGGATATAGTATTTGATGTGTATAAGAAGTTATGTCTGAAGATGGAAACCATATCGAAAAGAGGACAGGGGATCAGGAGAAGAGTTACAGGAACTAGCAAAACCCCAATGAACTGGAGGAGCATTCTACGAGATGAGAACAACAAGACTGAGCCATTTCATTTTCTTGCAGACAAAATGTGTTAAGTTCAATCAAGCAGCATGATCATTGTGACAAAAGAAGAAGATGTCGTCAGCAACAAGAGGAAATCCCTAGCTGTTGTGGCTCCATGTTGCCATGAGGAAGCAGATACTGGAATATTTGTAAATGCCAGATATGCAATGACTGATGGAAGCAAGTCTCTCATCATCAAAGCCAATGACACCGATGTTGTCATTATAGCAGTATCTGTACTTCCATCCCTGCAGAAGCTTGGTCTTGAGGACATGTGGACTGCCTTTGGCCATGGAGGCAGTACTCAATGGATACCAGTTCATGAGGTAGTTTCTGCAATAGGGTCTGTCAAAGCCAGTGGGATCCTATACTTCCATGCCTTCACTAGATGCCGCATCGTGTCTGCTTTCCGTGGAAAGAGAAAGAAATTTGTATGGTTGACATGGGGTGTTTGTGATGAGATTTCCGCAACCTTCACTAAACTTAGCCACGGTCCAACAGAGGTTTCTGACGATGATCTACAGAAGCTGGAAAAGTTTGTTATCCTCATGTATGACATATCTAGTGTAGCCACTGGTGTGGATGAGGCAAGGTTGGATCTCTTTGCCTGCATGCAGAAATCATACGATGCAATCTCACCAACCAGAGTTGCCTTAAAGGAACATACAAAGCGTGTAACCTACCAGGCTGAGATCATCTGGGTTCAGGCTACTATCTCCAACCCGGTGAGCTGCAGCCCTGCTGATTGGGGATGGATGCAGAAAAGAGACATGGCAGACATGTTGGACAACCATTTCGCTGATTGCAGCAAGCTGCCAGGAACTTTCCAAGTGATTGTGTAACAAAGACTGTAACAAGAGATGCAAATGCTTTAGCTCAGGGCTTTCCTGCACGGCACTTTGTGAGTGCCTGTGTAAGCAGTAGAAACATTGGATGTGACAACAAGCAACTACTGTGTTTAATTTTGTTAATATTGAAATTACTTGAATACTATTTGTTATTGTAGTCACATGTTACTCAGTAGGCATTCAGTATGAGGACAATCAATAGCAAACTACATTAATACAAAACATTTGTGTTAAATAATTTTGAGTAATAGGTATAGCAGTTTTGTTATTATTTTATTCTGTCCAGATTTATTTTTAATGTTGTGTTAGTTTGACTGAAACCGTCATTAAAAATGTTTTATTTATTTAAAGTGTGATTTTTGTTAATATTTTCAATTAAATTGTCATTTTATGTTAGCAAGAATATTGTAAGGCTGTTGAAACTAGACAAAAATAATGTAGCATTCTTAAAACAAACAAATTGTCACCAAGATAATTCAGATGAATCTAATACATGCATTTCTATGAAAAATGCCATTTTCGGCAGGTCATCAGGCAGATTTGTTAAGAATATCCTTAAGAATCATTATGCAAAATTGCGTGCTTGTATCACAATTTGCAAGATTTTTCTGCTATCTGCCCCACTAATGGCTGCTTTCCTGCTTTTGTGTCATATATAAATAATGTACTGATCACACTCAGACAGTACACATAAAAAGTGTAGTACCAGGGTATCTTATATTTTATCTATCTGCAAAAAAAATAGGGTGTCAATATTGTAAAAAAAACCAAAATAGTTGCACTGGTTTCAACTTCTTGGGTACATGCTTGCATAAAATCTATTGTACACTAAAACTATATTAATTTATTGAAATAATTAATAGTATTTGTACAAATAAACAGTGTTAGATATTATAAAGATTACAAAGAGCTTTTGCAGATTTGGGATGTGTTTCTACATGTACTTTAAATGTACATACAGAAGTAGAGCTATAGGACTTTTAACCATATTTTAATATTACTGGTTGCCATTAAATCTACAATCTAACCAATTTTAATGATAAATTTCCAGCATACTATGAAATAATTGGCATAATTTATGGCCAAGGGTTTCTTCGTTTTTTAATTTTAAATGGTTTTTCTCCCACAAAGTATTAAGAAAACCCCAGCTGAAAGTTGTTTTAAGTCACTAATTACTATTAATATTAGCTTTGGATGATTTCTACTTTTAAGCCTCAAATACAAGTTGCTCAGAAGTTGTTTAGGCTAAACAGCATCAGCGATGAAAACCTGAAGTCTGAGCTATGCCTATGAATCATACAGCATCAAATGCAAATAGCACACATACATACATACACACACACACGCACACGCACACGCACACGCACACACACATATACTGACACACAATGAAAACGCAAAACATATTTTTCAGTATTTTGTTGTGATTAATGAAAAATATATTTATTGGACTTAAAATAACAATTTATGAGAGGAAGACATTGATTGGTACTTTTGTCTGGGTTTTAATCCTGGTTTTGTTCTCGTTACACATACAATAGCATAAACTCACAAAATGGTGTGAAATGCGTTCACTACATGCTCAATCATGCTGCATGCAATGCACGTGAAATGTCAGTATGTGGACACATAAAAGTCACATAACGGTGTCATATTCCTCGTCACATTAAGAATGCCACGACTCAGAGAAGAACAAAGGCTGCGAGCGTTGGGCATGGTTCAAGGGGGGACTTCGCAAAGCCAAGTCGCTAGGACCTTCAGAATCCATCCTTCAACTATTGGATGATTTGTTGAACGTCATCAACAGACCGGGAGTGTCCATGATTGACCTCGACCTGGTCAACGTCCCGTTACGACCCCACGACAACATCGGCAGACTTGACGACACCACCTCTGTGACCGGTTCAGAACTGCGATGATGACAGCAAGCAACACGATAGGATGTCATGGAAGGCCTATCCATCCAATGACGGTCATCCATCGACTCAGATGCAGACGCCCGTACAACAGTAACATCATGACACCACGACATCGTGTTGCGAGACTACAGTTTGCTCTCCAGAATGGTAATCATCCACCAGCCTTTTACCAGAGCATTGTTTTCTCAGATGAGTCCCGTTTGTCTGTCTCCTTTGCTGATGGAAGAGCACGTGTGTACAGGAGACTCCATGAACGGTACGTTGACGGATGTGTGAGGGAACGTGATCGGTTTGGCGGTGGTTGTCTGATGGTATGGGGGGCAATCAACTGTGATTTCAGGAGTGATCTCATCATTGTCCACGATGCCCTTACAGCCCAGCGTTATGTTGATGTTATTCTAAGACCATTTCTCCAGCCTCTTTTGCGCCGTCACCGAAGACCAGGAGGTCCCCTTCTGTTTCAACAAGACAATGCCCGTCCACATACTGCAAGAATTACCCAGGCATTCTTGCAACAAGCCGGTATCACCGTTATGAACTGGCCCACTGTTTATCCGGATATGAACCCAAATGAACACATGTGGAACGAGTTAGGACGTCGTGTACGTCACCGCTAGCCACCACCGCGTAATGTCGCTGAGCTTGCACAGGTGTTGCAGGAGGAGTGGAGGAACATTCCTGTGGCTTATTTGAGATGTTTGTGCCAATCCTTTCCCCGTCGTCTTCACACATGCTCACAGGCCAATGGTGGACACACCAGATACTGACCTTGATATTGGGGGGGGGGGGGGGGGTTTGAACTTTTCGATTACGAATACAACTTGATTACTAATGATAAGTGGCCATGTTTCCATGTGAATGTATCTCATGAATACCTAGAGGCACTGATTTTCCATTTCAGATTGTTCCCTTTTCCGTTTCATAATGTTACAAATTCCAGTTTTTTCCGTTTCAGTATTAAACAAATTCTGTTTTTGTTTCACACACACACACACACACACACACACACACACCGCAATTAATTGCTGGTATGTAAATATGCAATGAGGCAAAACATGTCAGTAATTTGTATTTATTTTTGGTTTAAATTTAAACATGAATACACCACGACACAGACTTAGGACATTTTCGGTTTTCTTTACGATATGATCGGGAAAATAATTACAAACGATCACACTATAAACCACTTCCCTTGTATAATTTATTTTGAACAAAGCCTGGCATACAATATGCAATTACTGCATTTCTTTGTGAGATCGGAAATATGGCAATACCGCAAATGTTAAAAATTAATAAGCAAACATAACATAATATATCTTTCACTTGAATAAATATCAGACAATTTTAGCTCACAATGTTCGTTTTTTCCCGTTAAATTGCCGGGAATAAGCGAAGAAAACACGACTGGTAAAACGTCTAGATACTCTACATTAAACATTTGGCATAACATACAAAGGTACTAGTGTCGTAGCGTAACACAGGCAGATGTCGGTGTCCATAGTTTCTAGTTCTAAAAATACATTTTAATTAATCAAATGCACTATTTAAAGTTAAATAATGTTTTGGAAAAAATCGGGAATTCCGTTTCAGATAGGTGTTTCTGTGATTCCGTCCGCGATACCGCGATCGCGGAAAATCAGTGCCTCTAAATACCAGTCATTAATATCACATTACATTATCCATCAATTCATTAATAGTTTGTCGTTATTTGCAATAAAAAGTTGTTTTTGCATTTTTATTGTGTGTCAGTATATATATCTTACATAGTGAATACAAAACCAGATACCTTTAGATCTCTGTGACACTGGTAACTTTAAAATTCGATTTGGATCAGCTTTCCGAGTCCTGCTTTTCATAAAATGAACACGTTCATACATGCATTCAGCATCAGCATCATGCTTGTCCACAAAGATGTACTTGTACTCAAAAGTTCCATTACGCATTTTTACTGACAAACTATATTCCTGGCAGTCTCTATTTTCACTGAAAAAAGAAAGAAGAAATGTGGACACTTTACTATGAATAAAACTCAGTTTGCGAAATTGGCACCCGAGACACCGAGGTTGAAAATGCCCAGTACAAAGTAATGTGTATATGTAGGTATTAATGCCAACATCAGAAAAGTGTTTTTTTAAATTAACTATTTATTTATATTTTTCTCTTTTTTATTATGTGAATAATGAAAACACCTAGGAATAAGGCTACATGTATTTACCCACAGCACTTTTAACAGGTACAATTAACCAGTCTTTATAAAGATAACCTTTATTGCTTCATTGTAAAGACATAGAAATTTATTTTAATAACAATTTACCTGACTGCAAAAAAGTTTTAATTAATAAAATTGATCTTGACCATGACCTTGAAAAGTAATCATATTTAATATGTGTGTACATGTGTCAGTTTATTTATGTTTTATTTTGTTTTGTTTCTGGGCTCACTCTAGCTTTTTTAAAATTAGCCAATTTCGCGAAAAGTTATTTTTTTCTTTAGCCAAATTTGAAATGTTTTGCCTGAATGATCACATCAAATATTGAATACTATTATTTAAAGTGGGTTCATAAAAGGAAATTAAAGTTACAAATGTCATTTTCCAGGCTTGAAAAAAACAAGGAATTATTTGGGTTATCACAGAAAGTCAAGGAAAAGAAATTTGTTTTTAATTAGTAGCTTATCAGTACATAAACTGTTACATAAGACTTATCAAGATTCTCTGTAAGAGGCTTACTAGTATAATTAACAACTCAGTTACTCAAGACAATTAATACCTAAAGGCTGTATACTGTATCAAGCAGTGCATATTCTGTTGTATATATCCTGTTGTAAATCAACTTGTCCTATATACTTATTAAATATGTTAATCTATGCTGTTGTGGAATGGACCGAGTGTAAAGAAGGTTATGTTCTGTGAAGTCAACACTAATTTTGCATAGGTCTGTATTTGGTTATGTCCAAGGCCTGGAAATAATTTTTGTTTTGGTGGTGCCTGTCAAATGATCCATGGGGTATATCTATTAACTGGTTACTGTTCTCTTTTATTAATCATATAGTTACACAGTACAGTAAAAAGAAAAAAAAGCCTAAACCGTATATTCATTGGCCAACTTGAGCCCAAGTAAAAAAACAAAATCTGTTTACCATGGTTATTCAGTTTACAGGACTTTGAATTGAGCTAAGAGCATTTGTTGTATGCAGCTGTTCTATATTAAATATAGAAAAAAGTTTTACAAAACCCCCAAAACCCAAACTAATTAAACAAATTAAAAAAATGATTTCACAAAAAATAATTTCTCCTGGACCAGATGCTTATTTACAGGCATTTGCAGAGCTGTGAATATAGGTCATATGCGTGGGTCATTTGTCATACAATTAATTAGTTTAGTGAAAACGTGATTATAATTAGCTGCACATCCACTTTATTTTGCGACACCGTAGGCCTAACATATATTACATACATGTATTTGACGGATATTAACAACCTAGTCCTTCCCAGCCTCCATGAACATTGTTTTTTGTATATAATTTCAGTTTGATTTGAAGTAAGAAAAATAAAATAAACATGTTTTGGAAATAACAAAAAACAACAAAAATATTTTTATGTGTAATTTAGAAACCAATCGGCTCTGAAATAAATAACTTGTAGTAAATACCATAGTAAGAGAACAATTAATGTTCCCTGATGGCAAGGTCTATAGATCAACACACTGATACCATACCAGTGCAATATTTAGCTGCCCTGCAACCATAAATAATAAAATAAAATTTAAATTTTCTCAACAAAAATACACCCTTTTATTGTATTTGCAATATTTGACTACAATCAGTCAAAAATGTAATAACCTGAAGATCATATGGAAATGGTGTTTATAATTTTTGTGACCACAAACGTTTGTTGTTTATGTTGCTGTCAGTGATACTTACCTAGCCATTATAGTAGTGATATTTTATTAATATTAATTGTTAATTCTTCTTTTTATTGACCGGAAATTAGCCCCATCCAAATTTTTGACAGCATTTAACAAATTAGACCCATATCCGTAAATAAGCTCACCCCTACTTCGTACACTCATCACAGTAAATAAAACGAAAATGCAAGTTTGCTCAAAGTTCATTTAGAGTGCATACCTCCTGCAGGAACACTCAGTTACACTGTATCTAAACACAAATGAATACTCTTCCAAAAAAGGTAGGGGAACCTGAAATATTAATGTTAATATCAACTATTAGACCGAACATATGTTTTGACCACAGATATTATTTCTGTCAATCTTTTTCATTCTGTTGATCATACAGTTGTTATTGTTTAGTCATTTTTATTGTTTGAATTTGCGATTTACTGATAAAAACCCCATCAACTTTAAAATTTCACTTCCGACCCCAATCCTCTTTCAAGATCTTTGGTGGTCATAAAACCTACTGTAATACTGAACTACCTGTTGTAATGTTTTCCCAATTAATTCACTATTATCATATAACAATTCCCCACAGCTAATATACCTTACAATTTTGGCAATTGTAAATTCTTATTAGAGTTCCCCTACTTTTTGGAAGAGTATAATTAACACCATATATTACCACCAGTGAGATTAAATTATTATTAGCAGTGTGTAACATTATTTTCAATTTCATGTATGGGTGTTTCTTTGATCTCCACAAGCCAAAGTCTGAACTAAAACCAATTTTTATTTCTGAAACCACACAGACACTGTTAATGCTAATTAAACCAGCCTCAGTGGCGGCGTGATTATGCCATTGAACATAAGGCTGGTAGGAACAGGGTTCGCAGCCTGGTACCGTCTCCCACCCAGAACTAACAACTAACCCACTGTCCTGGACAGACAGCCCAGATAGCTGAGAGGTGTGCCCAGGACAGCGTGCTTGAACCTTAATTGGATATAAGCACGAAAAAAACACAAAAACCCCCAACTAATTTGGTAAATACCTTCTTCTGATTGGCTATCAGTTGCAATGACCTAGATTGATAACAATAGTGAGTGTAAGCTGTCTGTGTCAGAACCATAATGTATATACAATAATGCCAGTTTGTTTTTAATTGCTGTTTTAAGTCTTCTATCTTTAAATTTTGGATGTAAATAAACAGCACTGGTAAGCAATTGTAACATAAAAAGTGTGTTTCTGATACTTAGATACTAGTAAAAAAAAAGAAAAAAAGTAATAATAATTATTATTTATTATAATAAATAGAACACTGTAATTAATATATGTGGTACTGAACGTTTTTTGCTTTCTTCCTGGTTTAATTATTATTATTTATTATGATTTTTTTAGGGATTTTTTTTTTTTTTTAAAACAAAACTAGCCCCTTGTCTGGGAATAAGCCCACCCCATGCTAAGCTCAAAATGAGTTGTCTTGGTCCCCTGGGCTTATTTCCGGTCAATTTCGGTAGCGGAAGTGGTCAGGTTCTTCGTAAACGATTACATCTTGAGTGATAAATTGAATTTACACCGACTTTATGAAAACAAAACTTGATTATCGTGTCACACCTGTTCTCAAGAAAATCTTTTTGAAAATTGTGTAAAAGCTGATAGAAAAGGTCTTTAATTAATATGAAGATGTTAGGACTACATTCAGTTACAGCGAAAAATGCAACGTGTGACTAAGTTGGACCAGAACTAATTGTAAACATGACCGTGTTCGTGAAAAATAAAATCGGAAAACAAATATTTGATAAAAAGTCACGTCGGTCGAGTTTCTAGAAACACTGACTAGAAACATCTTTATTGTCAGATTTTGTTTTCACGATACGAGAAATATTTTGTTCGCCAGACAAAATTTCCATTAGCCCATGGCAAACTGGCAATCGGCTGGCGTGAGCCTAGTGTTTATATATTTATATTTACTACAAAAGATGGGTGGTATCCATTTATGGTATATATTGTCCTCAAAACAACCAAAATTCTATTATTCAAACTTATATGAATAATAAATTTGGATTCAGATATTTTTTCTCTAATAAAATAACAAATTGTCAATATGTACAGCATATGAAGTTATTGTGAATAAAAAAAAGCCCTATACAATAAGACTTTTATCTACCATTTTCAAAAACATTTATACAGCGGTCAAAGATATTAGAATGTGATAAAAATCATCTAGCTGCTGAAAGATTGGTATTATGCTAATTATCTATGCATGTGCAATTAATTATTATAACCGTAAAACAGCACTGATAGTGATTGCACTTGGGCAGTTTACCCTAATTTGAAGAATTTGTTTTAGCCTTAATATAAAAATTGTATCGTGTTATCTCCAAAATTAAATGTAAGCTACAGTAGTAGCCAATAATATGGTCATAAGTTCTTTTTTTTTCTTTCTTTTTTTTCACGGAATATCATAAGTCTGGTAAACACCCAACATTGATCAAGACTAACTCAAACTCAATAGATACATGTACATATATTACGAGTGTAGTTTGATCACACTCCATTTTTTTAAAAACTAAAATTGGGCATGCGCATACATGTACATCACAATAATTTGTAATATAAATAAAAGTATAGTGTTATGATGTGTAGCTAAGCCAGCAGAAAATAGGTCCAATAAAATAAAATGGGTGGGTGGGTGGGTGGGTGAGTGAGTGAGTGAGTGAGTGAGTGAGTGAGTGAGTGAGTGAGTGAGTGAGTGAGTGAGTGAGTGAGTGAGTGAGTGAGTGAGTGAATTAATGAATGAATAATAAATGAATGTTAAGCAACACTTCAGCACAAAAATACACATCAGCTGTTAGGTCTTAAACAAAGGTAAATATATGAATATAATATTTACATTAATAATAATTATGTAAAACACAGTGTAGTGTTGTGGGGAAAAATTGAAAACAAGAATTCCAAAATTTTAAAAATGTTTATTACAAATAAAAGACTTTCAAAGACCTAAAGATATTATTTTTAAATTCAAAGACTTACAAGGAATTTAAAGACCACTACAAACCACGTTTTACAGCAACAATACTGAAATGATTATTAAAGCAGTTAAAGAAGCCATTATACACTGATATACAGTTAAACCTTGATAATTCAAACGTCAATCTCTCAAAATTGTCTATCTCTCAAATTAATGTGCCGGTTCCACCTAATGCCTATATAAACTAGCAATAATAGACTTTAAAAATTCAAATACCGACAGCTCAAAAACATTCATCTCTTAAGTAATTTCTTGTTCCATGCAGTATACAGATTTAAGAGAACATGTGTATTAGGTTAATTTTCAAAACTCAAATAGTGTGGAGTGATCAAACTATTGCTGATGGCAGAAGAATGTATTTGGAACATTGCTATTTTTATTTTGTAAAATGGAGTCCTGGTTCAACAAGGTCCTGTAAAAAAAAATAAAAGCCCGAATTGAATATTTCAATATCTATTTGGTAAAAAAGTTTAATAAGTATTTTGCAAAAAGATTTTCTTTTTTTTTCTACTCATATCCATCATAGCATGGAATTACATAGAACACTTTTTAAAACTGGCTTAGTTCATGCTGGTTTACACAGAGTGCTGGTATGGAGAGGCGCCATCAAGTTACAGTACTTGCGAAATATAAATACCAGTGTAAATTTAATGCTAAATTCACCAAACATTTGAACTATGTGCAAGGCTAAGCTATGTTTGTTCTGTTGTTTTAGTAATCGACATAAACCTGAAAGATCACGCCTTGAATTAGCAACTATTTAGTCACAAATGTGACCATAATTTTACACCTGTACCTAAATAAATTGCTTTAGTCACATCATATGACCTGGACTTTCACCATTATTGTACATGGTATTATGGTTTTTTCACTTTCCTTTATGTCATCACACAGGCATACCAAAAGCTGTGCCTTGTGACATGTGGTACTTATACATGTATTACTAAGCGAAAGCTATTAGCAACTGTGCAAGCACGACATTCTGGAAAAAACATAAAGCAAAAACAGATAGGGTGAAAACGTACCAAATTTCTGGAATTCAAACAAGTGTCATAAATAAATATTTATTTTAGCATTGGGCCTAATCCGTGACACAATCTATGGCTATGCTAAAGTGGTCCCCCCAAAAAATTACCAGTGAGGCACATACACACACCGTTATTGCCACATAGACCTCTTAATTGTGATGTGACCAACCATCCCAAAGTTGTTCCTACATTCTGAAAACAAGGTCTTGTATATCTCGCCTATAAGTCAAAATTTTTTATGTGCCCAAATTTATTTTATAACTTGCAGGTCGACTTATAAGTAGGGTACAAACATTTCATCCCAAAAATATTACCGTTTTGAGGATTGATTTTCCAAGGCATCTATTGGGTTGAAGTAAAGGTTTTATACTCAAATACATGTGTATGCCAAGAGCTTGACGCACGCCTATTTTAATCTCTAACTTTTTTTTTTAGCATTCCGAACGGTTTTGGTTATGCGAAAAGGCGTGCGATCTCACTCACCCACTTAGTTAAAATAACAGTCATCACTAATAACAAAAATGTAAACAATACATTACTAACTACCTATTGCCTGAGTTTATTTTGAAATCTGGTCACTGGCATTAATGGTTGTTCAAACAATGTTTTGTCGGTGATTAACTTCATGAATATTACTGAGCTTTCCCTTAAAATAACTTAGACTGATCTCTGCAGTTCACTAGAGCAATAGGGACACACATCATTTGGTACAAAAACCAGTGTACTTTCCAGAGTTATCCTCCTTACATGTATTAATATGGCGGAAAAACATGTGATAAAGTGATTATACATGTACTTTCAGTTTTATCGTAGTGATCTATTGTCAGTGTTTATAAATAAAGTTGTTGTCTAGCTGTGCACAAAACCATGCTTTACAGTGCCATACGGTAACAGTCAAACAGCTTTCACTATCTACTAAGGGAATATTTTGTTTTGATGCTATGTAGTTTGATTGGAATATTGCGATACATGTACAAAACGTGAAAACTGAAGTTTGTAAAATAATTTTCTTTTGTTCAAATATTGTACATTATTGTTCTCATGTGCTGAAAATAAGAAATACTTCAATATTTATAAGTTGTTTTTCATGGGTCGTCACGGGTCAATAAAAAAATAAGTTTTCAGGGCTTGAAATTAGGGACTCGACTTATAACCGAGATCGACTTACAGGCGAAGATATACGGTATAGCAAAAACAGAACCATGCCAAAATGACCCAAATGAAAATGGAACCAAATTGAACAAAATGGAAACTATAGCATTGGCCGACAGAACACCACAATCTATGGCTATATGGCTAAAGTGGTATCCCTCCAAAAAGCACCAGTGAGGTACATGATACGCCTGTTATCACAGGGACCTAGTAATTGTATGTGACACACCACCATCCCAAGTTATTCCTACATGTGAGGTTTGATGGTCTTGTATGCAAGATATGGTTCAGACAAGGATTTACTGTTATGTGCAGTAGACCATGAGAAGTAGGTCAGTGACCTAGTAATAGTATGCGACACACCACCATCCCAAGTTGTTCCTACACGTGAGGTTTGATGGTCCTGAAGGCATCTGTATGCAAAGATATGGTCCGGACAAGGATTAACTGTTATGTGCAGTAGACCATAAAAAGTATGTGACAGTGACTTAGTAATAGTACACGATACACCACCATTCTAAGTTGTTCCTACATGTGAAGTTTCATGGTCCTGTGTATGCATCTGTATGCAAGATATGGTCCAGACATGTGAGGTTTCATGGTCTATATGCAAAAATATTTAACAGACGGACGGACGTACGTACAGACGGATGTATAAAAAATTATGGCTAAAACGGTATCATTACAAGTTGTGAACAATGATATCTTCAATAAAACAACAATCATTTATTTTTTATGTCTATATAGGGGAGATAGAAATATTAGCAGCTAGCTAGAAGACAGTGAAATGCCATCAACTTCACCAATACATTGAAATGCCATTACAGCTGAAAAAAAAGAAGAAGAAAAGGTATGACATTGAGGTGCGTTATAGCCAAATAGGTTCCGTTTTCGCCAACAAAAATGGTGCCATTTTGATAGTGGTTCCGATTTAGCCTAATTCCCAGGAAATATTGCTAAACAAAAGTATATTTTCTATAGGCTGGCAGACCAGTAGAAATTCTGGCGGGCTAGTAAATTTTAGTTGGTTCTGCTCTGGCAGGCTAGTGAAATATTTTCCATTTCTGCATCCCTGGTTCTATTGACCGTTACATACATACGATTACTTGTTTATATATATATATATCTATATACATGCATAGCATTTCTAGCTGTAAGCTATAGTAAAAAATAGCTGTCTCAAGTAAACTTTTAAAAATCCAAGTTGTCCAATTTTGGATCAAAAGCTATTTTTAATATGGAATGTTCATGCATTCCATGTATGCAATACAAGAAATTCTCTGTCCTAAAAAGCACAAATTTAATTATCTTAGAAGAAAATGTAAAGACAGTAAGCATTACCTGTTTCTCTTCATCTTCCATTGACGAGAATTCCACTTGCCTAATACATCTGTTCCAAAAACAATATAAAGGTCTTCTTCATTTGGATCATGCTTTCGAATATCTGAGATTATCACATGAAACATAACTTCCACTTCTTCTGCCTGAGATTGAGACCTTAAAATAAAATAAAAATTAGATCATAATTACATGTATATTGCATCTCAAAACACACTACAATGAACT
>NC_054702.1:11015603-11191318 GCF_016097555.1 Gigantopelta aegis | reverse complement strand
ATATCAATGAAGTTTACACAATAATGTAAGATTAAACAAAATAAATTGAGTTATGTATTTTTATGGTATGCATATAAATTTAATTATAAGATTAGACCACAATTATTTTTTGGCTCATGCAAGTATGAACCAAAAAGACGATGTGCACACTTTTGTATGACCCGCTACGCCATATCATATCATGATCACCTTGTCGCCTCAGGCGAGTGAAAACAACATTGAGCAAGTCAAAACATTATCATGACCAAAATTTTGCAAATATTCGTTACAGCGTATTATTTCGGAATGTTTGCACGTGCATCCAATTATAGGCCTATTCTGAATTGCCCAAGTAGCATACCCATTGCGTCCAAATGTTTACAATGTTTGAACATGTGGTGTTGTAATTATTTGTATGACAATAATCTGATTTAAACAAAAATAAAAATAAAAATAAAACAAAAATAAATAAAAAATAAAAAAATAATTGTAAAAATGTGATACCGTATAACCGGAAATTTTCGTGGTTTGGGGTATAAAAACATTTCAAGGTTTCTTATTTTCGTCATTTGCCAAATCTAAATTGAAAGTGATTTTATTTTCAAGTTTTAGCAAGTCTAGTTGCGAGAATACTTGCTGTTGTTGATTAAAGTTTCACCTCGGCTGCCAGTTGTTCGATACCACCTATGTGTAAAGTTAAACAATAGAACAGTCACCTGTAGCCTAATTGGCCACTGTGATACCCGGTATGCTATTCGCCAGACAACTGATCACAGTTTTGATTTTGTGTAAAGCCAATTATGACGTATGTGTGAACAAACCACTTAAGGATGCCCTAAAGTCTGAGTTCACCACATGGTATTCAAAGCAGGTTTCCCTGGCTATGAAAGACAGCGAAGTTGTAACAGACATCAAGTTCGAAATGCGTACTTCGGCGATAAAACCAATTCATGCAAGGTGGATTATGAAAGTTATGGCAGAATTAAAAATACACCAGGAAATGTTGAAATCTGCATTTATCCACCCCAGAATCACTGATGCAGTGCGGGCGGACATTGACAAAAACAATATACGAAATTTAAAAATATTTCATTATATTCTACAAACAGTGAGATTCACGCAATAACATTTTAAAAATTCTAACTTGTTGTTTTGACTATACTATTCTCTTGTCGTATCCGGTGGACTGCGCATGACAGGAAATAAAATGTTCCGGTAAATTGTCAGTGTGTTATGGTTTTCATAACAAATATTTTCGATAGAATTTGTTGATTTTTTCAAGGATTTATATTTTCGATGCTGACTACTTACCCTCGAAACCCACGAAAATAAAAATCCTCGAAAATTTCCGGTTATATGGTAACACAGGTTTAAAAAAAAATTATTGTGCAGTTAGCACAGTATTGGGGAGCCTGTTTCGGTGTGATGAGTTCACAACAGTACGTATATTTGGCAATTTAATGCAGATTTCCGTCATCATTGCAATTTGCATGAGGAAAGTAAATATGCATCTGTCACTAACAATTGCCATATTTTAACATCAAAAGCAAATTCTTCCATGTAACATTTTGTTTTCAAACTTCCAACCTGTTTTCCTAATTTTTATATATTTTACAGTGAAAACTTGATTTTCTAAAACAAAATTCATATTTATTGGGAAAACAAGCATTTTGAGAATACAACATACTTTTAAAGCAATACATGTCCTCTATCAGGCCCAACAAATGTTTATAGAAATCTAATATATATATATATATATATATATATGATTTGTCACAAATATTTTATAATATAGAAAATATGAACATGTGTATGTTAATTGGTATTTGTCACGGCTCTGCCGAGACAAATACCAATTAACTAGACAAGGGTGATATTTTACATATTAAAAAACATGAGTAGCAAATTCTATTTATCCTATAACAGTTCTAAAATAACATTTTAATAAAAAAAATTAGTAAATCACAGTATAAAGTCACCTGTATCGGTAATATGACATCATCAAGATTAATTAGCAAAAACTAGTTTGACTTCACACATTTTAATTAAATTTTATGAAAGCATTACGCTCAGGAATACAGGTCTTTTTTGGCTTGTAAACAAATGGTTCATTCACAGCAACACATTATTACCTAGAGACCTTTCAAATTTGCAAATACCTTTAAATTTGCATACCATTAACTGGGTTAATACATGAAATTATCACATCGGTTTATGACATGGATATCATGAATAAGTTATAGGATAAATTAATATAACATTTCGGAGGTGATATTACCCATTCAGAAATGTTATTATTGTATCACAGTGAAGTTATATAGAGCACAACCAGTCAAAAATGGGCAAATGAAACAAAAACTTACTCTTTAGCTCTAGGAGTGGGATTTAGCTCAGTCGGTGGAGTGCTTGCTCTGACCTGTGCACCATAACTGGTCAAAGGTAGTGGTATATGTGTTCCTGTCTGTGGGAATGCACATATAAAAGATCCCTTGCTGCATTAGGACAAATTTTACCGGTTTTCCTCTGATGACTATAAGAGTCAGAATTAACAAATGTTTGACATCCAATAGCCGATGATTAATTAATCAATGTGCTCTAGTGTTGTCATTAAACAAAGCAAACTTTAACTTTAGCTCTATTTGATAAAGCTATACCAAACATTTCAGGTCACTATATATTGAAGCATTACAAAGAAAAGTCATGAAAACTGTGAAGTGATGGTTATAATAATTCCAAAGTTCAAGGCCAATAACTGTTAAAAATTATTAAAACCCCATGAAAGTTAAATGTGATCTGTCACTCTATGTTATAAAAGTACATGCAAATGCACAATTTTTAATGAATATCTTGATGTATGTTGCAAACAAAAAGTCAGGAAAACTGTGACAGTTGTAACATCATCTAGGTTTAAAGGCCATATATATAACTGCCAAAAAGGGGTAAATTCCCATAAAACTCAAACTTGATTTGTAACTTGATCTATATGATAAAGCTAGATGCAAAATTTCAGATCAATATTTTGACACATATTGCAAAGAAAAGTAAAAATCCCAAACATGTGGGACGTTTGTAATATCTAATATATACTACTCAAAAGAATTTAAGGGTCAAAAATTTATAACCAAATAAGTTTCAGAGTGTATTAGATTGATGATGTAAACTACACCAAAAATTTAATTTATTGTTCCATATTTACAAAAAACCACAAATAAACGTCACTGTATACAAGAAAGTCACATGACATGCTGTCAAAGTTGAAGGTTGTCAAACATGGATTTTACACATTAGAACATTCGTTTAATAGTGTGTGAATCCACCCCTGGCGCGAATACACTCGACACATCGTTGACTCATGCTGTTGATCAGACGTCTGAAGAACTCTTGGGGAATGGCCTGCCACTCTGCCATAAGAAGTTAACCCAGATCATGAAGGTTGGCCGGAGGGGCATGGTTATCCTGAACTCTCCTGCCTAATTCGTCCCAGGCGTGCTCTATTGGGGCCAAGTCACGCGAATATGCTGGCCAATCCATCCTGGCGATACCTTGTTGTCTGAGAAAGTCCGTTACCACCCTGGCGCGGTGGGGTCTGGCATTGTCATCCTGCAGAACTGCCCCGCCGCCAATCTGCTGAAGGCCTGGGAGAACCAACGGCCGGATAATCTCATTCAGATAGCGGATTCCATTCAGATTGCCATCCACCACATAAAGGGGGGTCCTGTGGTGGATAGAGATGCCGCCCCACACCATGACACTGCCACCACCGAACCGGTGACGTTGTCTAACGTTAACGTCAGCGAAGCGCTCCCCAGGACGTCTGTAGACACGAACCCGACCGTCGTTGAACTGGAGACTAAAGCTGGACTCATCAGTGTACATCACTCAACCCCACTGAACACGTTGCCACCGCAGATGAAGCGTGCACAAGTGACGTCTGGCCGTTCTGTGACGTGGTAGGAGTGGTGGTCGAACAGCCTGGCGACGGCAGCGTAGATTATTGGCTCTCAGATGATTGCGTATGGTTTGATCAGACACTCGAGTTCCAGTCGCAGTCCGCAGATTGTCACGTAATCGGCGTGCAGTGGTTGTGCGTTGACGTAGAGCCATATTGGTGATGTAGCGGTCCTCTCTATTTGTAGTGCTTCGGGGTCTTCCCGAACGTGGACGATTTCGAACAGAATTCGTTGCTTGGTACCGTTGCCACAGTCGGCCAACGACACTCTGACTGACACCAAGTCTCAGAGCAACATTTCTTTGCGTATTGCCATCCTGAAGCCAAGCAATAGCCCTTCCTCGATCTTTGATAGTCAGTTGAAGTCGTACCATTGTCGAATTTGGAGTGTGCACCGTACACGAACGCAAACTCCAATTATACAGAAATTCAGCATTGGGAACATGGAATACACGTGCAAAGCGTGTAAATGAAGCGCTTTGTGAAAAAGCAAGTTATGGGCACTTAGCAGACCTTTCGCTTTCGCCCTCATTTACGTGCAAATGTAAGCATGTTTTCGCCATTAGAACTAGTCGACAGTGTCAATGACAGTGGATTTTAATTCATTTATGGGTTGCTTAGACCCACTTTCGTCAAAATGGAACAATACCATGCGTGACATTATGGTCTAGCTAATATAATTGACATTCAGAAAATAATGTCGAAAATATCGTCTGACCCTTAAATTCTTTTGAGTAGTATATATCACACATGACTTGTTGACATAAAAACCATATTAAAAAAAACCCCATGAAATATCCTCTATATCTTAATTGCATTTCACAATGTTATCGAGGGTCATATATAATATTGTTTCATTGTATACAGACACGGGGAAGAGCATAACAATGTAGCAAAGTGTCAAATGTTTGTTTTTAAACTTGTTTTGGCATCAGTAGGCCATATATGCATCAAATAACTAACATGGGTCATTTTCAGAAATTCATGGTCACGGGTGAGCTACATGTATAGAGCCAATTTGAAGAAAGGGAGGCAAGTAGTAATCGTGAAACTGATAAGCTTATAAATAATAACACTTCTGTTGATAAATAATGTCTTATTTTGCATTTACCATAAAGACTAAGTGCCAGAATAAGTTTTATTTAAAATCTTATTTATTTTTAAATGTTAAAACTGAAACAATAAACACAAAATAATGAACAAATTAACATACACTTAATTGTACTGTTCCACTTAAAATTAAAGTCATTGTTGATTTTGTTCTTACTCATAGCTAGCCTAGTTTTTTCATGTTTATTGGAGATGCAATACCAATGCGTATTGCATGGAGGCCTAGCACATTTTAGAGGAAATATGGTATGTGATATTTAATTACTTACATGAACTCTTTGTTGCTAAAAATTATATATTTATCCTATAATATCTTACATTTTCAGTGCAATCAAAGTATGTGATATTTTTCAGATCACATACTTTAAGAATTTGATAACTTTGCAAATTAGATGTAAATTAGTCGAGGTCTCGGCACTAGGTTTATTGACATTTAAGCAAATGTACTTGGGTGACACTCCATGATTGACGTATGCATTCATAGTCATCAAATAAAAACATTTCAATGGCAATTTGACACTGAAAGCTGTCCAGCATTCAGAAAACAAAAAACGTTAGGCATAACTTTATTTTGATGGAAGGACATCCAAAATGACGTCATTCGAATTTGATGTCATTTCCATTCAAAAATATACCACATCACATATTCTTACGTCATTTGAATATCTAGTAATGGCGGACTGGAATTAAAGTTGGGTGCACAGTTTACCAAAACACGTATTAAGCTTGAGCTTACATGATAAAGAGATTATTACCCTCGTGTATTTCGGTATCGTCAATATCATATATTAGGAATAAAAATAATGTATTATGCTTGTCAGAGCCTCGCATAATACAATTTTTATTCCTAATATATGATATTGACGATACCGAAAAACACTCTGGTAATAACCTCTATATATCCCTGTCACTGGAAATATTATTTTAAATATTTTGGGTTAGTTTAAGTGATTTTAATTATAAGTATGATAGTCAGGAGATACTGATTTAAATTTGGAATGAAATAAGGGAGCTTCCTTGAGATAAAATATAATACCTGCTATTGCCCAGCATGGGTAGCAGTATACCTACCGTGTGGTTCTTCGACAGTTTGGATCATTTTGACTGGACTGGGTATTCTGAAAAAAATAAAAAATAAAAATAATAAATAAATAAAATAATGAAACCATTCTTTGCAGGAAGATAATTGTTTGGGTTTTTTCAATTTATTTGTTTAATTCTAAATATTGGCTCATTCCCAATGGCGGCAGAGGAGGGAGAATTGAAAATTAAAGGTATCATATTCTGATGTCACAGGACACCATTTAACTTATGAGTTGTATAAAACATATTTAATGAATATTTAATACATTTTAAAACAAACTGTAAGATAAATGGTATTTAAAAACAGACAAATGTAATATTCTATTTCTTACATACCCTAAAAAAAAAAAGAGGTTTAAAATAAATTTTAAAGTTTTTGCCAACTAAAACTTATTTACGTCACTTATGTGATAGTTAACTTATCAGTCACACAGTAATCAGTTTCAGGTTAACTTTCACATCACAGAACAAGCAATAAACCTATTTCACATGACATCTGCATGTGTGAGAAGAGTAACATCCCTTGCCGAATTAGACTAGATCTACACGATTTAGCATTTTGAGAGGCGTGACCAGCAGTTGTCATGAGTAGCTTCATAGCAGATGTGAAACTGGCGACTAACAGGCTGTGAAAGACTAAAATTTACAGCAGAATGTTTTAAATCAAAAACAAGTGCAACAACTTGGACAAAGTCTCTGCAACTCGTACTCAAGGCCTGTGAAACTGACAAATTACAAAACCATATTTTATATCGGATGGTGTAATGACTGCAAAAAATGGTCTACTAAAGTTTACATCGGAATGGTTTAAGACCAAAAGTAGTGACAATATCTCTGGAACCTCCTTTTGAGTTCTTAATTTAACAACGCAAAATTAAAACATGCATAAAATAAAATGAACTGATTTTATTTATTTTTATTGATTGATATATTGATTGATTTATTATTTATTAATTAATTTTATTTTATTTTTTCCTTTCACCATTTTAATTATTTTGGCTTATTCCTTGGTCTTTTTACTTTTGTTGATTGTCCATTGTGCATAATAAACCCTCATGAGTTTATATTAAAGGAACCATCCTGAGTTTGTAGCCATATTATCAAGTTGTGGGCAAGTCTAATCTCTAAAAAATAAAACTTACATGTTTCTTAGGCTACATATTCTTGTTTCGAATATAAATATCTGTATATGCAATGCATTTTTGGCCACTCTTAGGTTGGTAGCAACCGAGAGGTTGGGGGGGGGGGGGGGGGGGGGGGGGGGGGTGGGGGGGGGGACAGAGAAGCTGTACACCCTATATGTACTTTTTTTTTTTAACTATTCCATTCCAAATGCCAAATTAAATTTTAAATAAATAAAGGGTTTAAAGAAATCCCGACAAGAATCCAGAATGTTTTTATCGGTATAATGCTTTCTATTTAAATCATTTTAAGGTAAGATAAATATCTGCATACAAACACACACTAATATTATTTCAGCCCATATCTGATATTTATTGTTTACGAAGCTAAAACAATGGTTTTTTAGACATTAAGAACAAAAACTTTTTTATTTCGTGGTACACAATAATTCACAAACATTTTCGGGCTCCCTACTGATAAAATAATTAATAATTGGACGATGATATAATCCCCATCAGCGCTACAGTATAAACATTTTCTATAACCTTCAATGTGTTATGTTGCATAATTTTATGTAAGTTCCTTGAGTTGCTACGAAATCATGCATGTGCAATTGGAATGTGAAAGAGGTCTATTTCAGTTGTCCTTATTTTATTGGATGGTATGGTTGTGGTGACTGGGTCATTGCTGTGAAACAACCAGTCATGAGTCTCTGAAGTAATATTCAACGTATGGATCTACAACAGGTTATCTCTTACATGGGTGTGTAAGAAAATAATCTTCAGTTTAGAATCACTCAAGACACTATAGGCCATAGGTTGCTGCAAGTGATATGTCATGTACATTTGAATATGCTCCCTGTATAACAGACCGAATTAAATCCCAGTTAAGTGCCCTCCTTTCTAGAAAATGTTAACAATCCATGCTTAACACATAAAATATATACCTGCGCACAGTTAAGCACTACCCATTTTTTCACAGACACATACACGCCATATTGTACTTCGAGAATACCAATAATATTTTTAAAAATTTAAATGTATATTTGACTGCAATAGATAATATTGAAAGAAACAAAATGCTTGAGATGATGCCATGGTGATACTGAAGTATTTTATTAACACTTGAACAACTGACATGAAACTTAGCATTTGCCATATGATTTACAACTATTGCTCCACAGCTGATACAAATGACCTGATAGTTGGTAACATCTCATCACGGTTTCTAGTAGGTCACTGATCAATATCGAGTATATAGCCACATTGTGCCTGGATGATAGACTGGACACGCCTCCTCATGCTGGACACCAATCGACAAATCATTAAATTCCTTGTGAAATGCCTGAGTCAATTCCTGTAAATTCTGCATAGCAGGATCCCTCTCCCTCACCATGCATCCAAAAAAATCCCAGATATGCTCTATATAGGGTTCAGGTCAGGACTCCTTGCAGGCCATGGTAGAGTTTCAGTTGCATGCCATTGCAGATAGTCGAGTACTACTATGGCAAGATGAGGTCACGCATTGTCATCCATGAAGACAGGGGGGCTTGCAAGTGCATGATTATCAAAATGAGGAGCGACAACTCTATCTCGTATCTTTGCCCATTAGTGTACAGTCACCAAATCCAAATTACAGTCAAATGAGATGCACCTCCAGACCATAAATGAACTTCCACCAAAGAGAACTGCTTCCAGAATATTCTGCTGGTTAGAAATTTGCAGAAGATTATGATATTATATATAATACAATGAAAACTGTTTGTATGTGTATTGAGCCAGAAACTCTGAAGTTGATCAATGTGCCTTCGATATATTTGTGTGGTGATGTACTGAAATTTGTTGACAACTATAAATATCTAGGTCATATCATATGCAAAAACATGAAAGACGATAAAGACATTAAACGACAGTATAGAGCCCTTTGTGTACGTGCAAACATGTTGTTGCGGCGATTTGCAAAATGTTCAGAATCTGTTAAAACACAATTATTTGTGAGTTATTGTAGTAATTTGTACGCGGGTGCATTATGGGTGAAATTTAAGCAGGATACCATGAAAGATCTTAACATATGTTATAATAATGCATACCGATGGATGATCGGACAACGACGACCATACAGTGCCAGCAAGATGTTTGTCAGTCATCGAGTAAAAAGCTTTGGCGCTTTACTTCGCTCAACAGCATATTCGCTGAAGAGCAGAATCGAAACAACTTCAAACGACCTACTTGCCCACCTGCGGTGTACAACTGTGTACGTCAAATCTGTATGTGTAAATCGCTGGCACAAGCTGCTGTATATTATGTAATCAGTTTTGTATGTGATGTTTATATATGTTCTATGGATCTCTGATCTGAAATAAAAATCTATTATTATTATTATATAGGCCATGCCTCTAGATACTTGAGTTTGACCATCTGTTGTGTGGAGCAGGAACCGACTTTCATATGACTAGTGTACCATTCTCCTTGTCCTTAGGTTCCAGTGGGCTACTGCACCGCACCACCTCAGATGCTCCTGTTTGTGATGTTGAGTGAGTAACAGACATCTGATTGGTCTCCGAGCTCTCATCCCAGCAGCATGCAGCCTCCTCCAGACAGTGGACATGGACACCCTGTTGTGTGTTCCCCATCGGGTTCTTAACACTCTGCTGTTGGTCAATGGGGATCGTCTTGCAAGGCGTACTAAGACCCGATCTTCCTCAGTCGTCCAGATCTTGGCTTATATCCTTGACATCATGATTGTGGACATGTTTTTGAATCAAACAACTGATGACAGTATGGTTAATGTACAATTCTCTGCAAATCTCTCTGCGAGACATACCCTGTGTTCTCGCTACTCCATTTAAGCGGGGTGGTCCTTCCCTCTACTGCATTTTGCTGCCATCTTTTCACGTTTGCCACCCTCCTTTAGTTTTCTGCGCCTCTCTTTATTTCACAGCACCTATCTCTGCTATTTCCAAATGCACACTTCTTTCCACACCAAAAACAAATTGATCAATCTGCACACTGGACATCAAAGGAAACAAGCCGTGTTTTGTGTACAAAAAAGCAACTGACAAAAAACGTCAGTAGTTACGATAGTTACTGTAACCTAATTTAACAGTATTTTTAACAGCCTCTATTTTGTCCCATACCTGTATCTATTGGTATGTTTAATACAAACAATAAAAGTTATATTTCATTTGAGCTATGAAAACATTTTATTTTTTTGGATTCGGCAATCTCCGACTGAAAAACCACTTCTTTGATGCCAAATTTGTCATGTGATCAGAACGGTCATTCTATCTTTTGTTTCCACTAACTATCATCTGATATTTTGTCCTCAATTGCAGATTTAATTGGTTGTAACTGATGATTTTCACTTTCTGTCATTTCTGTCATTCTATTTATTCAGCAATTCTTTATAACTTTTCATTTTTGGGGGGATATCACAGCTTATAAAAACAATGGAAGTGATAGTGTTCATCATTAAAATCATTTATCCTGGGTGCCAAATAATATATACACCGCCTTTACAAAAATGAAACTGCTTTTTATCAGATGGCGATATCAAAGTGATCGATTCATTCAATGATGATGGAAATAAAATGAACAGAATTTTTTATTCCACATTAATGATCAGACCGACATCTTCTTTGGTTGAATTAAAAGATGAGTCGGCTTGTATTTCATATCAATCTTTTTGTACCAAATACTGAGAGGCAAAATAAGGAGTATGTCTTTCCACAAAGTTGACCATGCAACACACAACGATATATGGTAACCAAGCTATCCCTTTTTATTGCTTTTTTTTTTTTTTTTTTTTTTTGAAGGACACTGCATACCATGCATGCCAATAATCTGCCATTCTGTGACTTCAGGCAACCTTCATCTTGCCATAGTGTTCACACACAAAGAGAACAGTGGAGATAGTCTAAATCGGTATGTATAAACCTCAAACTACACTTTTGCACATGTCGCCCCCTGCATCTGTTCATTGCATGGACCTCACCTGAAATATATATACTGGTATGCACATGCTTTTCGCACATGCAATACCACCAGGTATCATAAAGACAAGAAGTATGGCAATTGTTTTTATTCACTATTGATCTGGGTGGTGCTTAACTTTTGCACAGGTGTATACAATATATAATTTCCACAAATTCAATGTCTGATATACAACAAAGGGATGATTTATGCGAAAATTAAAATGGAAATCTATAACGACAAAAAGTACTCTAATTTGACCCACTAATTAACTCACTGGGCAATTTTTATCGAAATGAGATATCTCAAATACTGTACACAGTTAGGTGTGCCCCAAATGCACCAACACAAACCAAACAGTGATGTGTTGGGCCACAATATTTCATTGTAGGGTAGCGTAACATACTGACTTATGATTTGGTCCCTTTGTGGTAAAAAAGCAGCAGAAATAGATATTTCTGTATATATTTTACAATCCTATAGTTTTTTATTTTTTGGATCAAATTACAATGTTCAAAAACATTTTGTTTATTACGTTATTCCCATTATGTTGTCAACTAGGTACATTCATACTATATATTAGTTATTACTTTAGACATTTATAGAAAGAAAAATTATATTTATGCATAAGATTAATAGTACTAGTATTATAAAGCAAAATGAATTTGCCTGTGCTTGCATAAAGGAAAGAATGTCGGAAATGGTGCAACCTTTTTAAGGATGTTTATTACGTTATTGGGTTTTCAGCGATTTCCCCAATATATTGGGCCCTATCGATCACTTTGTTGCCTGACATCATCTTTACATGTAAATAAGGAAGACACCAAAACCTACAAAAATAATAAACTCGGTCTTGACACCGGATAAGTTTCAATGACATTTCAGCAACGGATCCAAAGGGTGGGGATGACAATTTTTTGAAAAAAAACATGAATTGAAGACAACCAAAAATATTTTTTTAATGAAAATTGCACATTGAATTTAAAATGTATGAATTTGGAAAAGTAATAAAAATATTTAATATACTGCTTACATGTATCATAACAACATTATCAAATGTAAACAAATTATCAAATTATAAACCTTCACTTCACTTGACTAAAACTTACTTGTGTCACATTCGGTTTCCTTTTCTGCCTGGTTTCATTTGTTTTCTTTTCATTACCAGATTTGTTCACATTTGTAGGAGTCTTATTTCCATTTTCAGTTTGTGCAGAATTTTTTTTGCTGGCATCATCTAATCCACGCTGAGAATTATTTTCGTTCAGAGCAATTTGACCAGCATTACCAAATACTTGTTCATACTGTGGCTTATCAGTGTCACAAGTGTTGTTATCACTGGTATTATCATCGTTGTTACTCGAGTCAAGGGGATGAGAAGTATCATTTTCAGCTGATGAACTATGATCAGAATTATTCTGTTGCTGATTTTTAGGAGTACCAGTAGACACATCTGAATTGGCCTTTGATTTTCTATCCCATTCATTTTGATCTTCAAGGTAAAAGAAAACGTTATATACTGGTACATGAAAATAAAATAAAAACAACATTTTCATGTAAATACATGTCCACAAACTTAATGAATCAAAATCTACATGTATATAATTCAAGATTTCACGAGTTAATTTAGCTCCAGTTATGGTTCCAGCTTCACTTTCTTAATTCATGTCCAAGCAAATTAACAACTACAATACAACAAACAAACTATATTGTAACATGTCTACTATACATTGACTTCACTGAGATTTTCTAGGACAAAATGCACACAATTTTTCACCATCTGCCATTTTGCTTTTTGATGGAATATTCTTCAAGAGGGATAACTTAGCACACTCGATATAGGTCACATTCTAGTACATGTATGTGAAATCTGTGTCATTTTAATGGGGTTTTTTTCACATAACATATTAATGTGTCTGGACTTAAATGCAAGAGAGTAATTTATCATAATTATTAACAATGTGGTTTGGCTTTAATACAGTCTGAAACTAGATTACATGTATGTTTAAATAAATGTACATGTAGTATAAATATGTTTATTACATAATGATCTTAGCTAGCAGCTCCCTTAAATTTTAATTTTGGCCTCAATCTGAATGTAAGTCATAATTGATGCCTTCTGATATTTACCCAGTGAATACACAGAAGTGATAATCAATCTATATTGTTAATATTTATGTTACTGCAACTGTTCATAGCCAATGAGAATATGGTATTTGTCCTAATTAGCATTAACAAGTGGTCTTAATCAAAGCATGCATCAAGTGTCGTTTCAGAAATAGACATTAGTTTTATAATTCAGATCAAAGGTTGTAACTATTAAAATTACTTTGGCATTCCAGGGTTCATGCATTGTGCCATTTCAACCACAGGAATGAGTGATGATAAATGTACATAAGTGTCATCAGTTAGAATATATTATGCGGGGAATTGTAAGCATACACTTATTCTGATTATGATTTTTTTTTTTAAACCCAGGAATGTAAGTCTTGTTTATGTAATAAAACAAATACTGACCATATTTCAGTCAATATCAGGTTTTATTACATACCCATTTTATATTGTTATGATAATAAAGACCATTCTGATACTGCAATTAAATAAATATTTTATTGAACAATGCGTTGACGTGTTCACTTGAATGACATCTGTCTCTAGCCAGGACGTACAGCATTCTGTTAATTCCACAAGATTCAACTAACTTTCTAGATTAAGTAAGTGATATTATTTAATAAAACTTTTACTCATAATATACAAAGGTTGTATGTAATAAATACAGAAATTAGCGCAACATGGTCTTGTGGTATAATATTCTTGCGCACGATAAATTTGTGCAATAAACAACATTGCAAAACTGGCATGTAGTTCTGTATATTTATGAACCAAGAAATTAATATTGCCCTCACTAGTTGTCAATAGTTATGGTGTTATATAATATATATATATATATATATATATATACACATGATAGGCACCTATATATGGCCTATATGTATTTTTTTTAAAGAAGAAGGAACATAATTCAAATAAACAAAATATTATTTGTAAAGTCAAAAATCATATATTCTTTTCATTTTAAGACAAACTACAATTAAGACCAACTGGTAAAGTAAAAGGGATTATATTTTGACTAAAAATGTAAAACATACAATTTATTCAGATTTTATCAAAAACACAGAAAAAGAAGGGGGCTAAGTTTACTAATAAATAGATCAAGCATTATAATTAGCAAAATTACCAACAAACATATAATTACAAGGAATGAATGAATGAATACAAGTATTTTACACCACCCATCGGCTATTGGGTGACAAACGTATATAAGACGATGGATAAACGTCAATACAAATTTTTTTAAATTATCAATAAAACAGTGTAAACAGCTGTGTAAGAGTCACATTCAAGAAAGACACAAACCTTCACCAGATATACAGGCAGTATCGGCAGCACTACTTGTTTCCATTGGCAGGTTTGATGATTTCTCAGTGGTGTCTGTTCTTGTATCATGATCTGGCTGAAGTTCCTTGGAATCATCTGCCTTATCGCTCAAGGTGTTGTGAGAATCAATGCCTTTAAACCAGGACTGATCTACATCAACTCCACAACTCATGCAGAAAACATCATCAACATTCAATTTATTTCCACAAGGTTGATCTTTTCCTGGACAGTTAATAGTTAGCTGAGCCTCTAGAATAGGCTCAAATTGGGTACTACGGCAACGAGGGCAGAATACAGCTTGGGCTAACACCTTTTTCCGACAAGATAAACAGGCTTTCATACTGGTATCCATTTCTAAAATATAAAATTAAAGTTTTTACAAGGCTACATTTACACATTATGCATATACAGAGATCTAACACTAATTTGCATCTATACACATTACTCACTAATTTCAGTTTAGTTTTAAAAATAAAAGTGTTTTGGAAATAACAAAAATATACTATATTTGAGCAACATCATTTAAATCCAAGACAGCTGCCACTATAGCAATAATAATTTATAGAATTTTACTTCAAATATTTGTGATAAACTTTTATGGATCAAGGAATTCATTTAAGAATTAACCGCAATTATTGTTTGGTTCATGCAAATATGAACCGACAAAAAACAATGTACACACAGATTAGAAAAGCCTATTAAGACTTGAGAATGTAGATGATGATATAGATAAAAGTTACCAGAAAGGCTACATACAGATACCACAAATGTTGATAGAGAAAAAATTAAGATCTAGATCATCATTCTGTTCTTTTCAGTTTCAAATAGATCACGATGAGACAAGACGTGTGTCCATGCTCTCTCGAGTTACCCCCCCACCTGGGGGGACTGATGGTCTCGTATGGAGCTCTGCTCGAATACCGGATTACGTACACTGGGTCACGGGCAACCGTGACCTTGGTATACGGAGACCCGGTACCACCGAAGAAAGGAAGGTGGAGGAAGAGGAGACGTGCGCCAGGGAAGGCTCAGGGGGAGACACCCACCGCCGCCCCCCCTAAGAAGACTGGATTGGAAGAGGCACCAGCCCCGGACATCCCGACTTCTAGGATGGACCAAGATGGTCCAACTCCACAGGCCACTACTTCAGCGCTTCCGGTTGTGCTGCCGATTATACAGGCGGCACCCGTTGAGGCGCAGGCCCGAAAAACGGCTGTAGTGAAACGGAAGGCAACCACTCCCCCGAGTGGCCAACCGGACAAACCAAGCCAACCGTTGCAACCGCCGAAACCCGACGACCCAACAACCAACCAGTGGACACTACAGGCCGGCAAGCTTCATCAGCGGTATGCTAACCTTGTGTGGATGAACGTGGAGGATGTCACCAAACTCTACATCAAACCCAGATCAACAGCCTGGGTCAAGCTACCAAGGAGCCAACAAGGAGAGTTTGCCATCACTAAAACCCTACTGCGTGACGTGTATTGTCACCATACACCAAGCCGGAATCTACCACCAGGGAATGCTGTTGAAAGAAATGGACAACCCGACGATTCATCGTATCGTTAAGACGATATCGGGGGACAACTACCGTCCATTGGTCAGACAACTAGCAGTCGACCCATACCGGCACTTCTTCACGGATATTGACTCCTCCAACTTCATCAACTCACCCTAGACGCCAACCTTTGCTAGGACAGGTAACAACCTCCTTTTTGGGCTAGTTGGACTTTAAACACTTTCGATTGAGTTCAAAATTCTTATGTTTAATTTTTTTATATATAGTCTGACGCATTTTACTTTGGCGCCTGATCAATTGCTCAAAATCACCCTAAAAACCTTTCAGCTGAGCAGTCTTAACTACTTTGGGTTAAATTCTAGAGTCCAGACATGTTTTTGGATGCAGTTACTCTTTGTAGACTTAGGTATTTGCCAGGCCTCACCGAGGAATCGAAATTCAGCCAATCAGAACACGGCTCCCACTCGGTGTTACTTCAAGTTTGCGAAGTGTCTGCTATTTGGTCCGCGCTTGCGTTGACTTCACTAAATGGCTTTTTTCCAAAATCTGCCCACTTCAAACTTACCCCCCCCCCCCCCCCCCCCCCGCTCCGGAGTTAGTCACTGGCGAAGTCAGAGGCTAAATCCGTAGTGGGCGTGCCTGAACCTCTGTGGATAGGGGCACGTTAATATAATTCCAGTTCCAGTTCTAGATCATTTCCACTAATGGAGTTATGCTAGTACCCTATGAAATCATACAACTGATTATTGCAGATATTTAACCACATTTTCCCGACTGAGTTACGTGGGTGTTCAAGGTGATAAAATATATGCGTCTGCACTGTTAATAGGCCTCCTATCATAGGATGTTGTATATTCAAAATCTAATACTTTTCAATGCATGGGTAGCAACCTTTTTGTTGATATTGGTATGTTATGAATATATGGCTACTAGTTTGGTGATATTATACTGGTAGGTATAACCCGATACATATACTAGTAATTGCAATGTTAAGGTGACAAATATTGAAAAAAACACCCAAAAAACTTTGTTTTGTTTTATGACACCAGTAGAGCACATTGATTTTTTAATCATCAACTATTGGATGTCAAACATATGGTCATTTTGACAGGTATAGAGAGGAATTCTGCTACATTTGTCCAAGGGATCTTTTATATGCACCATCCCACAGACAGGATAGCACATACCACGGCCTTTGATATACCAGTCATGGTACACTGGCTGGAATGAGAAATAGTCCAACAGGCCCATAGATGATGATCAATCCTAGATCCACCGTGCACCAGGCGTACGCTTTTCCACTGGGTTATGTCCCGCCCTGACAAATATTGATGCTGGATTAATTATATTTTTGTTATGACAAATTATTATGGTCAACAAAATGAAGTGATGAAGTATATGGACAGAAATGCTGACATTTTAATTTTTGAAAAGATAAATTTTGAAAAATGTCCTTCTCAGAAATGATTCCAAATCGCTCAAATTTCATGGTCCCAAATTTTCTAAATTCGAAAATGCAGCCCTCTAAATCATGTGTGTCTACTACAAAAAAGCTTTTTAAGAGTTACAACCTGCAGCAAAATGGGATGGAGGGCAAAAGAGACTAATAAAGTATGACTTTTGCTTATTTTCAGATCAAATTTCAATAAAATATTGATAAAAACCAAAACTCAATTTTTTTTGTCCCAAACCAAAACTGAAACCGAATTTCCACATCACTACACATAAATCACTTATTGCATCCTTACTGTGACCCATCTTCCATATAAAATAGATACCAAATACTTGTATGACTGCTATACCACCTACACGTGTATGTAAAGATACAATGTTTTGTGAATTTGGCACCTTTTTGTTTTAAATTTTCTCTCTTTTCTTACATTTGTATATTTTCCCTGAAATAGAAATTCCCCTGCTAAAACCACCAACACAATTACAGGTCATTTTTTTAAAGAGACAGATGTTTGTACGATTATCTCATATCTGCTATCTGCTATTTACAAGTAGCTTGTGATTCTGTTATATACATGTATTTTAATTTAATAATGCTCTAAAATCCATCTCAGAGGTCTTAACTTTCCACACACCCTCAACTCAACCTGTGCTTTCTTTTTTCTAGCAGGAAATATTTTTACTTTGCAGGACATACTAACAGTGTTTGAAATAAGCACTTGTCCGTTTGTCCCGACAAGTGAAAATCTAGTTGGACAAGCAAAATGTACATTGGTGGTTGTCCAGTGGACAAGTGAAAATATTGGGGGATAAGTAGATTTTAGATGTATTTGTCCAGTGGACAAGTTAAAAATTCTGCTTATTTCTATCATTGTAAAATACTAAACTTTAGCACAGTTTAAAGAACTGCGAGTGTATACATGTACATTTTTGTAAGTAACATTCATTTATGATGTCAAACACCCAGTGTCAGTCCCCTAGACTGAACCCTACATATGTTCAACCCATCGTAACAGATGATGACCAACCACCTGAGAGTTTAGACCCAGTCTGCCATACTTGATCTGGTCATCCTGTATTGAAGAAAAAATACTTGATTTTTACTTTCTGTTTAATGATTTTGAAAGTTTACTTAGAGAACTGTTATTATATAATTTGTTGATAGAAACACAACAGCAGGGCCCGAAACGGCCTGTGGCCAGGTTGCCAAATGCGACCAATGTTCTGTTTTGGCGACTTAAATATTAAAAAATAATGGCGTTAGTTGCCCAAATAATATTATCTTCTTTAGAGACATATGGTTAAGGACCACACAGATTTTTTTAGAGAAAACCCGCTGTCGCCACATAGGCTACTCTTTTACAACAGGCAGCAAGGGATCTTTTATTTGCGCTTCCCACAGGCAGGATAGCACAAACCATGGCCTTTGTTGAACCAGTTATGGATCACTGGTCGGTGCAAGTGGTTTACACCTACCCATTGAGCCTTGCCGAGCACTCACTCATGGTTTGGAGTCGGTATCTGGATTAAAAATCCCATGCCTCGACTGGAATCCGAACCCAGTACCTACCAGCCTGTAGACCGATGGCCTGTCACGACGCCACCGAGGCTGGTAAATTTGATTGAAGTCAACATCTTATAAAAACTATACCGGTACTCGATTCAAAGCTATGATAACATACACAACTAGTTATTATCTAATACACATAATATTTGCAACTTTATTTTAAAATACAATATCTTTGGAATGATCTACAGTTCATTAGAAACCCTTTGGTTCGATTATGGATTACCAATCCTTATGTTAGTCCAAACTGAAAAAATTGCATTGCTATCTGTTTGACTATATAATCAAATGGAAGCATAGAGGCAAATATGTAAGACCCACTGCATGTGTAACTATATAACACTCTGATTAAAGCTGCAAATCTCATGTATCTTTTTATTATTTTTACTACATAGAATATTTTTCTTCCCATGGATATGCCATTCCAGACAGCTGACCGTATACATTGACAATGGATACACATTTTAATTAAACAGTGTTTGTATTTTGCAGTAGAAAATGTTATACAAGATGTGAAGGTGGCATTGCAGCTTTAAACAGTCTGCTGAAATGTCATTTAATAATGGATAGTCTATTCTTTGTTTCAGGTCCAGTTACTTTTACTCTATGTTTACTCTGTGTTTTTCTTTAGTGTTATAGAATATATTAATTGTTCACCATTTGACGAAGGGTCTACCGATGACATGGCAGCTTGTATATTGATGCCGGTTGACAGAACTTCGCTTGAATTTACATCCTCGTGAAACTTCTTTGCTTTCGAGGCTGATGCTTCAACATTCTTGAAAACAACTTTTCTCTTAGACATAATCTTTAAATAAAAAGAAAATTGTTCCTAAAATAAATAAGTTGAAATGAGGAAATCTACAGTTGAAGTGGGTAGCAGTTGTATATAAATAAAAACATGTTTAAAACAAATATAATTTATATATACGTTTATGTGTACCTAGCTAGACCCTTTCTTAATGATGCTATGTTAAATTTATGTCAGCATCACGATGGTGATGGTTTGTTTCTGTTTTTATTTATCTATTTGATAAAAGGCCTGTATACAAATAAACAAGCATCCTGCCCTATAAAAACCCTGTGTAGCCAAAAAATCCATTTTCTTTCCATTTGCACATCTTGTTTCTGTTCACACGTCCCCTCTGATGTCACAAATCTGTAGTTCCAATTCTTGTTGCATGTAAAGTGGAACATTACGAGATGGGTCTATTTACAGTTAAAACTTTGATATTTTGATGACGAATTAAGGGACTGAACCAAACAGCTTTAGAAAACAGTGGATCGAAATAAACATAGCAGTTTTGAGTAAACATTGTGTCATGGATCCATATCTCTACCTACATGTAGATATACCCTGGACATATATATGACAGAGGTCAAATAATGATATTTGACTGTCTTAATTTAAGCATTTCTTGAATTTAAGAATCTGATTGAAATACATTTCCAATTGTTTATGTATTTTGTAATATCAAGAAATTCTTACTAGTTTAAGTGGGAATTTTCATGGTCTGAAATGTTCATGGTTTAAGGACTATAAACATTTCGATATTTCTCATATTCGTGGATTGGCAAGTCTGAAATGAGATTGTTTTTATTTTCGTGGTTTAGCATACTGAATATTCTACTCCATATATATAATCAACATTAAATGTTTCATGTCAACTTCCACGTGCCTGATATCACTGCATAGTGCTTAAAGTTAAACAACAGAGCACTCAATTGCAACCGAGTAGTATACGGTATGCTGTTAGCAAGATCACTAATCAGTCTTTGATTTATTATAAAGCCAATTAAAGGGACATTCCTGACTTTGCTGCATTGTCAAATGTTTCCGACTAATAAAATATTTCTACGATTAAACTTACATATTAAATATATTTTGCTGTTTATAATATCAGTGTCTGTATATTCAATGTGTTTTTGGTTGTCTTAAAATTTGTAAGAAGCCAAACTGGATTTTGTCTTCAAAGAATTTCGTACGTATGAAAAAACACTATTTTAGGAAATACAGTGAAATTTAACCTAGTAAAAATATTAGAACGATCAGAAACACGTTTAATATACAGTCACTAATATTTTATGCAGAAAAAAATAGTTGATATGTAATTACAATCGTTAAAAAGTCTCTGTTAATTGATAACATCTTAAAAGTTGCATCAAACTCAGGAATGTCCCTTTAAGATTTGTATGAGAAGTTCTCTAAGTCTCTCCATGTAATCTTTAATTGCATGCAGCTTGAAATGTTTCATTCATACTCGTATATTTTAAGCTGGCTCAATATACACATATGTATTTTTCACTGTACGGAATATAATAACTTGTCTTGCATACACTATTCCATTGTAGTTTCCTGTGATCTATACATAAAAATTAAATATTCCAATAAATTGTCAATTTATTATGGTGATCACAATGAATATTTTGCAAAGAATTTATATTTTCAAGCTTTTATATTTTTTAGGCTGCCCACTTACCCTCAAACCCCATGAAAATAAAAACCCAAGACAATTTCCGCTTATACTGCAATTAGGAAACTGGTACAAAATATCGTTAAGCTTCAATGTCTTCTTTTCAAAGATGTTTCTTTAATGAATAAAAATGTAAATATAAATTAAAACATGCTACTTATATATGTATATCGCTATTTTCATAATTTAAAAAAGGGTTGTGAACAATTTTAGTTTTCTTGGGGCAACACTGATCAAGGATATCATCAAGTCTGCAGAATGCCTTAACTAATATGATACATTTGTTCAGATTTATTCAGATGTGGCACTGGTTAAGCCAGGATGGGGGGGGGGGGGGGGGGGAGCATCCACATTGTCCGAGTCAGGTTATGGGACAACAGGAAAATATATAACGTGGTGGGGTGGGGAAAAGGTGTGATTGGGAGACAGCACTGTCCCCATGGCCCCACCTCTGGTTGTGCCAGTGAGATATATGATTTCTGGACAGAAATCTAATCGTATTGAACATGGGTCTATTTTTTAGCCAAGAATTAGGTGGTGAGCCCCTTTTGATACCAAATGCCAGTACATATCTATAGTTTAATTTATTTATCACAAATAAATATAAAAACAGCAAAATATGACACTTGCAACTTCAAATAATAGATTAATCAGAAGAAACTTCTGAACATTGTACCAGGATTAACCATTTTCAAAGTTAGCCATCTTTTTCTTGAAAGCTTAGATCATGGCTTGCTTGTATCACTGCACAACTGTAAATAAAAATGGATTGTTAATATTCCTATACATTTCATCTAATGAGCATAATTTCAATGTTTTATCTAGACCAATTAATGAGTGATCATTTCCTAAAATATATATTTTTTAAATCCCCCCCCCCCCCCTTCATTTCTTTCCTCTAAATAGACCTCTTTTGCGTTCCTATTGCACATGCGCGCGAAGAGTAACGTCCCTTGCCGAATTAGACGGAATCCTGGCTGTATGGAACTTAGGGGGCATGATCGACAGTAACTGTTGTCATGAGCATTGTGAGTAGCTTCGTAGGAGCTGTGAATCTCTAGCGACTAACATACATATTTCGTATCAGATGGTACAACGGCAGCAAAACACGGTCTACTAAAGTTTACATTGGAATGGTTTAAGACCAAAAGCAGAGAAACATTAACTTAGACAAAGTCTCTGGAGCCGCCTGTCAAGGGCTTTAACAAAGCAAAATTAAAATATTTATACAATAAAATGAACTTAATTGAAATGTATTTGCTACTTTTAACAATTAGAATTATAGTTATATTCATGCAGATTTCTAGTGATAATTAATTCTCCACATATATCAAAATCCGTACCTCACACAGACCTTTATCACAGCTATATTTTCACCTTATCGTTTCATTAAAAAAAAGACAGTCATATAACTACTAATCAATATCTTATATATGGACATTGTCTTATCTACAAATTATTATTTATTTATTTATTTTATTTTATTTACTTTTCACTATCATCTATATCAGACACATATACTGAATAAAATAAGAAACTTCCGCTAACTTTGCTTGAACATAACTTGATGAAAACAAACCGGGGGAATAATTGTTATATTATATGCATTTAAAGAGTGCTCCATGATGCATCGTTTGGTGCAAAAATCATGGCCACAGGTTAACAGAAACTGGGAGAAATTTTGACCAAGTGTGGTAGGGGTTAAAAAAAAACCCACCCACTTAATAACGGGTATGACCACCTCTTGAATTGACCACTGCAGTGCATCGCAGGCGCACAGAATTGACTAAAGTGTTGATTTCTGCCTGTGGAATATTGTTCCATTCCTGAATGAGCGCTTGACGAAGTTCGTTGACGTTATCGGGTGGGTTGGGACGACGCCTCAATCGTCTGTCCAGACTATCCCAGACATGCTCGATGGGGTTGAGATCAGGACTTTTAGCAGGCCAGTCATCAATGAAATCAATGTTATTTGTCCTAAGAAAATTTACAGTGTCTCTAGCTGTATGCGAGGTGGCATTATCATGCTGAAAAATCGAGATGTTGGCGTTGTTATGGAACAGAGGAATGACGTGATGAGCAAGAATGTCATCGCGGTAACTTTGAGCATTTAAATTGCCATCAATGACGACTAGTGGTGAACGATAACCATGGACAATGGCTGCCCAGACCATGACAGAACCCCCACCCCCGAAACGATCTCGTTCAAGAACATAACAGTCAGCATAGCGTTCATTTCTCCTACGGTAGACGCCAACCCTGCCATCACCACGTTGTAAAGAAAATCTGGATTCATTCGAAAAAAGAACGGTATTCCAGCGTCGCCGTATCCAACGAGTGTGTACAAGTGCCCAATTAAGACGATTTAGACGATGACGTTGTGTTAAAACGCATCCGATGTAAGGACGTTGTGCATGTAAACCGTTCTCCCGCAGACGATTACGAACAGTTTGCCCACTGATTCGGTTATTATGAAGCCCAGGTGTGTTAGCAGCAGTAGCAGTGGCAGTTTGGAATCGATTGCGCAAATGCGTGTTCATGATATAGCGGTCTTGACCACACGTTGTAACACGCGGACGTCCTCGACATGGCAAGTCGTTGGTGCTTCCTGTCGTTCGAAATCTTACGCAAAGATTTCGTATCGCTCGACTAGAACTCCCAACATGCCTTGCAACGTCTTCTGTCGACATGCCAGCATCAAGCATGCCAATCGTCCGTTCGCGTAAATTATTGGGTATTCTTGGCATATTAAAAATGTTACAATGTAAAAAAAGTTATTTTTTTTACAAATTTTGAAGCGTTTTCGTTCACTTGACAACAATATCAGTAAGACAAGTAAAACAAATTGACCGAATACTACACGGGACATGTCGAACCATGCATGCACGTGCAAATTGAATTTCACGTTGTCGACGATTAACTGCAAAAATAATCGATAAAATTCATGAATCCTGATAATACAGCTCAAGGCTAATACTACCTATATAATTTCATTACACAATGAATTCTTTAACACAACAAATACTATATGTACAAATCGGAAGTTTCTTTTTTTGTTCAGTATACATCTTCATTTGAAATATCTGGTATTTACGAAGTTTAAAAAAAAAAAAAATTATTTAGTTTTGTAACCTGTATTTATCAGTTAACTATCGATCGATATATTCAAATGACATATGAATATGTGATGTGGTGTCATTTTGAATGGGAACGACGTCGGATATTCTTACATCAAAATAATGTGGGGTTTTTTAAATAAAGTTGCTATTGACATGTTTTTGTTTGACAACTGTTGATGTATACGTCAATTCTGGTGTGTCACCGTAGTATGTTTGCTTAAATGTCAATAAACATAGCACCGAAACCTTGATTAATTTACAGTTATCAAATTCTAAAAGTATGTGATCTGAAAAATATTTATTTATTTATTTATTTTATTGGCCTAACTCTTCTTTTTCTTTCACCATTTTAGTTATTTTGGCTTAAATTCAGGTTTGTCCATCGTCCGAGGCATTATATACTTCATATGTTTGCTTCCAACATTCAAACGAAGTATCGTTTGACTGTGCATAATAAACCATCTTGAGTTTATAACAAAGGAACCATCTTGAGTTTGTAGCCATATTATCAAGTTGTCCGCTAGTTTAACCTCATTAAATGAAAATTACATGTTTCTTAGGCTACATATTCTTGCTTCAAATATAAATATCTGTATATGCAATACAATTACATTTCTAGCCATTCTCAGGTCGGTAGCAAAAGAGAGGCCAGGGCGGGGGACTGTACCCCATCTTTTTACTACTTTGTATAAATCTGGTTTAAAATACACACACACAGACATACACACACACACACACACACACACACACACAAACACTAGACTGTGTCCCTCCACTACAGATTGTGCTCCCCACCCCCGCCCCCAATATCGTTCCTATCGGCCTGATTCTAATATTTTATAGTAGCTCAAATTCCATATGTATAAAAAAAAAAATTCAAAATACTAAACAAAATTTTAAATTGGCTAAAAAGAAATCCCGACAAAAATCCAGAATCTAGTATGATGCTTTATAAATATTTAAATCACATTAAATATGATAAATACCTACATACATACATACATGCGCACACACACGATTATTTTAGCCCATATTTATTGTGTACAAATCCAAACTGATGGTTTCTTGGGCGTTAACAACAAAATATAATTTTTTCGCAATAAGCAATAATACACAATAATATATTTGTTGGATGTTTACAGAAGCGTAATTGATACAATAATTCATAAGAGAGCTAATTCACATTCCTATTGTTTGGCCTCCCATTGTCAATGTCACCCAATTTGTAGACAGGGCTATTTTTACAAGATCTTGCATCAGTTCACGACTAGCATCCACGACTTGTCCCGGTATGCGCACATGCGCAGTGGAATGTAAAAGAGGTCTTGGCAGCTCCTCCTATCTTTTAACTATTTTTGCTGTCCACCTCCACATGCTTGACTTTTTTTCAAAATGGTCTCTTGTGGTCATCCATGCAAAACATTTGTTATTTCTCATTTGATGTGGGCTCAGTGGTCGTTGGCATTGTTAGGCCTAAACTAACAGGCACATGTCATGCAACCATGTATCAAATTCCCCTACTACTAGCAATTATTATATATAATACCATGGGTCACACTACATGTAGCTTCATTAGTGGGTACACTGAGGTACACAGATACTGCACCCATGGAGGAAGGTGAAATGGCTAGGTGATGGTGTGGACAGCTTGAAAGTGGAACTTTGCTTTGCTTTTCTTTTTATTATTATTATTATTATTATTATTATTATTATTATTATTTTAATTAATGAGAATAAGAAAGTATTCATGAGCCAGTCTTGATGAGATTTAACCTAATAACTTCAACTTGCAGAGATGAAAGTAGGTTAAATCAAAATATAAAAATCTGGAAATTTTAATATTTGTGGTCAAATAGGCCTACTGAGACTGGCCCTATAGTGGTGAGTTTCACAATGGTCTAAAATGGCAGCCTCCATTCAAACTGCATGCAAAGCATCAGCCGAAACCACATCGTCAGTCTTGGACAGAGAATTTGGAACATTTTGAACAGCGGAAAAACCAGGAAACACTGTACAGATGATTAAAAATCTTGAATTCCAGATAAATCCATAAAATGTTTATCTCTGAGCTCAACAGTCCAGCAGCTTATCCACTCAAAAATGCCTCTTATTTTCAAATAATTAAATTTCCGTTACATTCATTACAACATAACGTCATCCCATTGGTCTAGATGTAGCAACAGGAGTTTGTTCATTTGTCAATGAATGTAAAAATTACATCGTCAGGGATCGTCACATCTGATGACGTCATTTTATATGGGCAAGTTGTCTTATTGAGCGTTATTGTTAATGGACTAAAAATAATTCAAAATAAAGTATGAAGTTTGAGTATTATTATTAGCAAGTGTGATTCTAATTTAATTATAAGTATTGTCTGTTATTTCTTTTACGTTCATTTGGGTATATGAACAAAAAAGTCATCTGCAAAGTTTTGATTTTGTTTTTCATACGTCCCGATAAGGCCAAGTAAAAAAAATTGTTTGGTTCCTGTTACATGCCAAAAACAAATAGGGTAGGTAGGTAGGGAAAACTTCTTCCCCCCCCCCCCCCATTTTCGAGCTAATATTTCCTGAATAGTATAGCAGATTAATATATTAAAAGCTCTTTCTTTGTGTTACAGTGCAACTGACAATACATACTCTAATGAGAATCATTAATTATTTTCTATAAAAAAAACCCGTCGTAACCTAGTCAAACCACAATGGGTATTAATGTAAACACCACCCAAGTCTAATACTACACGGTAAGGTTATAAACTACGATAACACTAAAATAACACTATAATTTGTTCATTGGAAAAAAGTTTTAATATCAAAGGTCTGATCCACAACATGGTTACACCCCCTCACAACTACAGCAACAACACTGATCTCCCCGGCCTATTTCATTGCCAGTATTGCAGTAACAAAATGTACGTCATGAACACAACGAAGATGTCAATAAAAATTAACAAAATAAGTTAACAAAAAGATCTCCATACTAATTATCCTCACAGCAGAGATATCAAAAGAAAACAACCATTTTCAGGAAAACAGTTTCCCTTTTGGTCGTCCATATGGACACTGCACATTATCTTTGCACTACTGACAAAGAGGTAAAACAGGTTTGTATTTTTGCTTTTAAAGGTCTGATCCACAACATGGTTACACCCCCTCACAACTACAGCACTGCAGACACTATTAAATGTGAAAAGAGTTGTCATTTCTTAAGGTTTTGGGTACTACCAGTTCATTTCAAATGCCATGGATATCATCATATTTAATAATAAATACAGGGGTTATTTGTCAAACAAATGCAAAATATTGATAGAGTTGATGTCTAAATATTTAATTTAAGTAATCTTTTCAGCATAATCGGCTATTTTCATGTTTACTCTTTATGTTTAACACTGAATCGTAACTCGGTATTTCTAGAAGTTCGATTACGTTTTAGGGAATTCCCCTACCGAAATAGACTAGAAATTTGTATCATTCTGCTTTTTAACAGTAAACTAGCGTAACATTTTGAAGATTGGATTCACAAGTTCCGAGTAGTTCCGAATGAGTACGAGAACACGTCCGAGAGCATGTGGTGTCAATGGCGTCTTCCATTTACAGAGTAGAATGTCAAAAATGTGCTCATTCAAATCAAATAATATTACACATGTATTTAAATCAATTTCAAATGAAACGACATTCAAGGAATCGGAACACCTCGTCACATTCCGCTACGCTTATATTTCGTGGAAATGTACGAGGAGTTCCGAATGGCTCTCGGGAGCTTTTCATTTGGAACTCTTCGGAAGTAAAATTGCGCGAAGTGTTCCGGGTCTTCTGGTAACGAGATCTTGGACTGACAGATCTCGTGGCATCTCTCTGCAGTTGTTGTTTTTAGAGTCGACGAAAATTTGGATTGATATTAATGGATTATTAAATAAAACAGGTGGAAAAAAAAAAGGGTGGGGAAAAGGTTAAAAAAAGTTTAGGGTCGGCACCAAAAATTTAGGGACGGTCGGGTAACCGGAACCAAACAATTTTTTTTACTACGTCTAAATGTCAAAGAAATAAGTGACAATCCTTAAGTAACAAATACCACTACTGGAGTTTCTACTCAATAAGAAATGCAAAAATACTGGCTAAAGTAACTAGTCCGCAATTAACTACCATATTTGTTTTTACAATGTTACATATGTAGGTTACATGTATTTCTAAAAAATTCAATGTTCAATCCATGTCAGTTTGAGTTTATCACTAATAATACAAATAAAATATATACACTAAAGCTAAACTAACAAAAGATACTATGTAAATATGTAACTGCCCATGGCCAAGTGCCATAGTTTAATAAAATTACAAACCCATTCTGTGACAATCAACCAGCAAGAGGTTGCTACATAAACACTATCATTTATACTTTCATATTAAATTTCTTGGTAACTAATCACACCCAATTTCTTGGAATTGAAAGTGAAAATAGCTGTTTTAGCAGATATAATTGTTATAACCTAGCTAGTTCTAATATATTGGAAAACACAAAACAAGTATTGGTTACCATTGTTCCCGCTGTTCTGAATGTAAAATATTAAACCTAAGATGGAATATAATTATTGTCACTATATAGTTTTTAAAAAAAAAAAAAAAAAAAAAGGAGAAAAAAGGAGAGAAAAAAAGAAAAAAGAATGAATGAAAGAAAAAGTAAAAATATTTGCTTTAAAATAATTGCACAGAAAGTCAATTTGAATTAATAAATTTAAGATAAATGGCTAAATGATTCTAATTAAATTGGTAAAGACATCGCAATGAACATGTCAAAACATATTCCTTCAAAACTGCCTAATCATACGTACGTTAAGATTTAAGATTTATTATTATTTTAATTTAATTTAATTTAATTTGCATATCATCTATCTATTATATCAACCAGTAACTATTTATAACCACAATTGCATTGGTTTTGCATCAAAGATACATTTGCATTTAGGTTTTTTAGTTGTTTTTTTTAACAAATTTGATCCTCGTAGTCTACTTTAATCCCTTTGGCTTGCAACCATGTTACTTAATTCACTTCCGTAATTACGTATTTGGGATACCTGTTATAGCCGACTTACTTAATTCTTACCGTGAAAAAAAATCACATTGTGTCGCAATGAACTAGCAGACTGCTACGTCTTCGTCCAATAATATTGCGCAATATACATTTATTTAAGAGTTTTCCCCTGTAAATTTGTTGATGACTCATGTTTCCTAATTCCTAGAATTGAAAGTGAAACTTAGGAGTTTTAATCTAAGAATGCGTTCGATTCATACATTTAGAACATGCTCTTCGTGTTCTATGAGACCGCTTATTCAGATCGACAATCGTGTTTCTTGTAGCATTATATTGTATCTGTAGTCTAATAATATCTGTGAACTAATAGCATATTCAAAATAACTGTAAAATGTTCTGTATCCTCCCTTACATGTACCTCTCCAATTTGTTCTGAATGCCTTGGCGTCACATTCATGGGGCTAGTTATACGACAACGTAACAGAAATATTTTAATGTTGTCGAAGTCCGCACTGTGACTATGTTGTTGCAGTGCACGGGGCACATTAAGGCAATACTACTTTTGCAGATTTGGACGTAGTAAGAACCACGCTAACTACGTCCCTCCGGACTAATGTATGAGGTGTCAAAATGGGAGCAGGTCAACTCGCCCCAGCGGTTGGTCAGGTCGCCCCCCCCCCCCCCCACACACACACACACTGTTTAGTCAACTTCATATCATTATCGTTGTCCAAACACTGGGGAGACTTAATTCGTCGTCTCCCCCCCCCCCCCCCCCCCCCCCCCCCCCCATTGCTTTCCAGAGTACTCGGAATATTAATATGCCAGTGTATCGATCGCAACCCATCAAATCACGTTCCATACCATATTTTAATCAGCCCTCATATCAAATGATTGCGTCCCAAAATGGAATTTTATCGACACCAAATGGCTTTTTCTTACTTATTATTTTTTAGTTCTCGCATAAGTTTATATTATATACATGTATTTATAATAAATAAACATATGTTACAAACCTGCGGGGTTTTTTTTCTTATTTGTTTTTAAATAAACAATCCGCTATAACCAGTTACGATACATATCATACAGGCCCTATATGCCTACTGTATTGAAAGAAAAGTACGTGTATGTAGGCCTATATACCCTATATATACCAGGTAGTTACCAGAGAAGGGGGGGGGGGGGCGGGTTCCCCTCTAATTGGAGCAAACTGGAGGGGCCTGGTATTAAATGTGATTTTTATTAAACAATTTAGAATGTTTATTATCAACTTATTAAAACATACCTAGTATTAGTAATATGTAGAATATGAGCTTAGATTCGTTCTTGTTAATTGTCGGAATAAAAATAAAAAAATAAAAATTCATTCAAATCCACATTATAGTTCGTCTTTTATTGGGGAATGGAGTTAACATAGAAAAATTAAGGATCAAGGTAGAAAGGCCGCTTTTGCGTTATGCTCTAAAATGAATTCATTATATTTAAATACTGAAACAATACTCTCATTGTTTGATTGTTATATTACTAGTATTTTATGTTATGCATCTGAGGTCTGGGGCTCTCGTAAAGGAAAAGCTGTCGAAAGAGTTCATGTTGATTTTTATAAAAGATTACTTGGTACTAAATGATCCACAAATAACTCGATGATTTATGTTGAACTTGGTCGTGTACCATTAAGAGTCTACACATTATTTAATATGATAAGATATTGGCACAGAATTCTTAAGACAAATAATTGCATATTGAATGCTTGCTATTCATATCATATGATTGTGTTGAGAAATATAGCGAACAAAACTGGGCTTACCATGTGAAGCATGAATTGTTTATTTTAGGGTCGGTGAATTGTGGATTAATCAACACATAGATGACAAACATTTACCTGCTATTAAACAAAGATTATTAGATCAATCACAACAACTGATTAGAAGTCAGATATTTGCATCACCAAAATGTACTTATTACAAATGCCTGATCGATGTCTATTCACTGCAATATTATTTGTCCAAATTTATACCTGTACATTTTTTTAAATGTATTACTAAATTTCGTTTGCCATCTCACAATTTAGCTACCGAGACCGATAGATATAACACTACTGACCGTTCTAAAAGAACATGTTTCGCTTGTGCTGATGAAATTGAAGATGAATTTCATTTTATACTGGTTTGCCCATTATATAACGATCTAAGAAAACAATATATCAAACCTTATTATTGGAAAAACCCTTCTGTGTTTAAACTTATTAAATTGTTTAAAATTAATAACAATAAGCAGTTACGAAATTTTGGAAAATATTTATACAGTGCCACAAATCTGAGAAATACTTATATTTAGATCAACTTATATTGTCATCGATCCGAGATGTTAACAATATCAAGAATCTGAATCTGAACATATATGCTTATATACCACGAAGGTTTCAAGCATGCCCATCACGGGCTTAAACTCTGACAGCGCCAGTGACTAAGTCCGGGACGGGAGGGGGAGGGGTGAGGCGGGCGGAATTTATAAGTTATAGGTCAAGGACATATACTAATCATGTCTAGAATACAAACTTAAGTCCAAAAGTGAAATTGAATACTCGGCCAAAAATGTTTTACGGTGATTTGAGAAATTTTGACGGGCTGTCAAAATAAAGTGCGTCGGATTATATATTAAAAAATAAACATAATATTTTGAACTGCGGCCAAAAAACATTTAAAGTCCGACTAAGCCCTTACCTGGAGGCAGAGGTAGGAGAGGTTGACTTTTTTTCAAAATTCCCCCGGGCAACTCGGGCAATTCGCGTCGGCTGTCACTTCGTGTCTCTCCATAAGCCTAAACGACCCCCCCCCCCCCCCCCCCACACACACACACAATTCTGGCTACGGACCCATTGGTGTTGGTGCGGTTGGTGCAGGTACATATGCCTTCGCTATAAACAGGCGTGACATATGCCGCTCTGCCGCTGTCCTCAACGTTGAACTTGGTTAACGAACCGAATTCATTAGTCATTAGCCCCAGAGTGGGTGGATTAATCGAGACGCGTGATGAACACAACTTCATTGTAGCTTTGACAAAATCCTAATGTGAATATCAAGCAATTTAACCTGCGCAATTTAACCTGCGCTTAAAGGGGGAGGTTAAAAAACAGTGTTGTAGTCTAAGAATGCAACAGAAGAAGAATACCAACGAGAACTCAGATTGAAACAATATTTGGAATCTGAGTTCATGACGTCATAAATTATGGAAGGACTTTCCTTTGGCACTGTCACTAACCCTAACCCTATTTATGATAAATATATTTTTAAAAATTTATGTTCTTTATACGTGACAGTGCCAAAGGAAAGTCCTACCTAAATTATACTAGCACTGCTAAAAAAAAAAAAAAAAAAAAACCCCCACAAAACAACCTAACCAAAAACACCCCACACCCTCTCACAAAGAAACAAACACACACACACACACACACACAGTGGACTGTAAACAGTCGCGATTCCCAAGTCCCGTCCAGCTACCCGTTAATCTACCAGCAATAACCACCTATACATTAGGGATGCGCGGTATTATCGGTATACCCATATACATGCATACTTGCCAACGATTGTAGGATGTTTCGGCCGCGGACGTTTCGGCTCGAGGGCAGGTCCAAGTAATGAATGAATGAATGAATGTTTAACGACACCCCAGTACGAAACATACATCGGCTATTGGGTATCAAACTATGGTAATGCAAATAAATAAAGTGATGGTCAACATCAATATAAAAATTCAAGATTTAAATAAAAACACAGTGTAAAGAACTGTGCAAAAATACAAATATCACAGATAGATACTGACTTTTATTCAAAATTTTAATTGTATCTCGAAGAAAACAAGGGGGTTTATGCTGTATTGGCCATTCTCAAAGAGAATGATACACCCCTGCAGCACGGTGAGGTTATAGCACGCGCAGGGGAGGTCCAAGTAGGATGTTTCGGCCTCATTTTATTTTTTAAATGTATGTTGCACAATACTTTATTCCCTTAAATTTTACATACTGTTTGTTTGGTAGGTATTAACATGCTTATATTCCGATGGTTCTAACACGCTTACTGTGGGCAAAATATCACTGTTATCATTAATACTATTGTTGTTGTTATTAAACCAGGACAAAATCGGTCGAAAACCTATAATTGAATACAAAGAAAACAGTCATAACATCACAGATTCTGTCCAAGGGCTTCGCTGATGGAAATACCTCATACTAACAGCTGTGATGAAAAGTAACTGTTGCATATGTTATTTAATCGAAGATTAGTTAAGTAGACAAGAGCCCATTGATACCAATAGTTAATTCCATGCTGTAAATTATGAGTAATTAACTTCTAAGAGTAGTCAGATAATAAGCATCAGCATTATTCATTAAACCAATTTCCGTAACATTTAGTGTATTTTTTCCCCAATATTTCGAATGGTTTTGTTGTGACATTAATAAAGTTGGGATTTTAATAAAATATTGTATTTCTTATTATTTTATTTGATTTTGATTTTGAATTTGATTTTGATTATTTTATTTTTTTGTTGTGAGGCCGAAACATCCACCCTGTCAATATATGTTGGCCGAAACGTCCGCGGCCAAAACATCCGGACAGAAACGTCCGGGCCGAAACGTCCGTCCACCCTTGCCAACCCTACCGCTTCACGCGGTAGACTACCAATTTCTTTACTGTTCTACCGCCTACCGCATTTCAAAGCTTTCCTACCACTTTTAGAAAAAAAAGAGAAGAAAATTTAAGCTTTAAAGGATGGGACAAATTAAGGCATTTGGCCTGGTATGCATATTCAACGATATATAATGCACATTATTGCTTAATATCAACAAGTATAATCGTATAGTTAATTAATAAAACGGTTAAATGTGACGGCTAGTATATATTCAGCCATTTTGTACCATCCCAGTGAATACGCCCTCTGGTGAGCCGGTGGTTACGTAATACTTAACGTGTCACGTCAGGAATTAGTCTTAGAACTGAAGAAACAAAATATACCTGATTTTTGCGAATGCATCGCAATGTTCTGTAATAATATCCATCCCAGTAAGCCAGCAATAAGTATATATTATTTTTCAATACAAAATAAACCATCATTGTCAAAGTGTCGAAATAACTTCATTGTGTTTTGTCCCTACATTAACCCACGTACTGAAATGATAATCGGAGTGTTTTCTTAGTTAATTGGTCTTTTCTCTCCTCCGTGGCCTGTACCTGTGGTTCCTGATTGGCAGGTGTATAATTTGGACGGTGTCTAAGTCAACGTGTCTAGACACACAAAAAAAAGGTTCTCTCCCATTCTGCCTACACCCATTTTACCTACAACCCAGTATGCCTACACTCAGTTTGCCTACAGTGTGAAAAAGTGACATCCCCAGTTCATAGTGGGACAATCCCTATTATTTTGTGTCTCAAATCAATATAAAAATATTGTATTACATAAACAATTAAGATTATAATGAACATAAGTAATGTAATCGGGGCTTAGTTGCGCAACGGTGATTTCATGCTCTTTATGGTGATTAGTATTAGTCCAATGATCCCATACTGTGATCTTTAATATGTGATCAAAGTGAAATGGCCTTCATGATTCTTTGATATAGGATTAAAGTTAAACTTTGTACAAAATATTTATTTAATAGTTGTGAGGTCATTTTATAGTTTAATTGTTTTTGTTGTGTTAATCGTTTTTATAATAAAATATGTGTTTGTCATATTATTTTGTCATGTTATTTTTATACTGAGGGTCCATACATGGAATGCTCTACTTTTAACTGGGGATTGCATCTTTTCATACATCTTCATAAATCAAGGCTAATATTCGTTCCTCGTATTCAGCCTTGATACATGTAGTCAAGATTACTGATATACACTACTAGCGCCCTCTATTGGAAGAACATTTGTAACACCGATTATGTCCCTTACACGATAACATCGCTGACCAATCACAGCATCGGTAACATGTGACAATCTTGAAAGCAATATCAAAAATTAACCGCCGAAATCTTTTTTTTAACATATCGTGACAAACACGACACGTTTCCACGGACGCTGACGCTGCCATCTTTGTTTACAATAACAAGGGAATCTATAAGGAGCGTTGCGATTCGTTGCAATCAGATCTCATCGCATCCAATGAAATTTAAGCATTTTGTGGCACGATTTCTTGACATGTATCAAGGCTGAATAGGAGGAACGAATATTAGCCTTGATTTATGAAGATGCTTTTCATACTGAGTGTAGGCAAAGTGGGTTGTAGGCAAACTGAGTGTAGGCAAAGTGGGTTGTAGGCAAAATGGGAGGACACCAAAAAAACAAATAGGTTCCCTCCCATTCTGCCTACAACCCACTTTGCCTACACCCATTTTGCCTACAACCCATTTTGCCTACACCCATTTTGCCTACAACCCAGTATGCCTACACTCAGTTTGCCTGATTTTTGTATGAAAAAGTGATATCCCCAGTGGGACAATCCCTATTATTTTGTGTCTCAAACCAATATAAAAACATTGTATTATATAAACAATTACGAGGTCTTAATAACGAGCTACTCTCGGCCTACTAAATTCAAAACCTATATGTAGCTTTCTACCTTTCTCATTTCGAACGACCATCAAAATTGCGCCAAATTTCCTTGACTAAAATGCGCACCATTTCTCTTTGGCTTAATCCTACGAGACATTCCAAATTACATAGCACCATATCACCCTCCACCTGTCACCAACCTTCATTGGACTGCTTGTGCTCCCTTGCACCTTCCAGTGCAGGCGGTCCCTCCTTCACCCCACATCCTTTCCTGTCCTGGACAGGCGTGCGCTACAATTGCTTGCTCTGAATGTGCACGTTAATTCCTTTGCCAATAAACAATAAATATTACAATGAACATAAGTAATGTAATTGGGGCTTAGTTGCGCAAAGGTGATTCCATGCTCGTTATGGTGATTAGTATTAGTCCAATGATCCCATACTGTGATCTTTAATATGTGATCAAAGTTAAATGGTCTCCATGATTCTTTGATATAGCATTAAAGTTAAATGTTTATATAAATATAAGAATTATCAGAAATGGCTTCGCGGTATGCAGCAGCGTTGAGGTTGCCACGAATAATAAGAAATCGAGAACGGCCATTTTCACAGAAAGCACCACAAACAATTACGCTACCACCTCCGAATCTGTCAACTTCACTGACACAACACTGATCATGACGTTCACCTTTAGACTTTTTAGACGCTGCCAGCCATTTGTTAAAAATGCAGTTGTCAATATGACTTTGAACTTTGTATGAAATACTTGTTTAATATTTGTGAGGTCATTTTAATAGTTTAATTGTTTTTGTTGTGTTAATCGTTTTTATAATAAAATATGTATTTGTCATATTATTTTGTCATGTTATTTTATACACAGTGATCATGCATGGAATGTTCCACTTTTAACTAAGGATGTGATCTTTTTATACTGAGTGTAGGCAAACTGGGTTGTAGGCAATCTAATTAAAATTAGCTCCACTATTACATGTGGATCTAAAGACAGCCAGTTGGAGCTCATGTCCACCAATCAAAACCTTACTTGTAGAATCCTGCCAGTGATTTAAAAATAATTTGAAAACATTCCGAATTATCCTGAGGGTATACATGTTTCGTGTGAATTACGAATGCCTTAAAACATGTTTTATTTTATAAAATAAATAATTTGTAATGTAAAACTGAAGACTGATTTAGTTTTTAGTTTTTTTAATAAATAAATAATTTGTAATGTAAAATTGAAGACTGATAACCCATCCCGTACGTATTAGTATGGTTCGCTGTACTGCGGCCACTAAAATAGACTCGCCCGATATTTTTAGAATTTGTATGCTCCCAAATAACGTTATAAAAGGCGAAGTGTGATTGGTCAATATTTAAATTATTATTTACAGACGAAATGTTACCTGGACATTGGGGACTATGCAGTGTTGTTAGTTTTAAATCACTGGCAGGATTCTGCAAGTAAGTTTTTGATTGGTGGACATGAGCTCCAACTGGCTGTCTTTAGATCCACATGTAATAGTGGAGCTAATTTTAATTAGATTGGGTTGTAGGCAAACTGAGTCAGGGTTTTTGCCAGAGGGTAAAATGGGTATGGCGCCATACCCAATTGGTTTTGCAATTTTTTTTTTTTTAAGTTAACCTTTTGATAAAATTAATTATTCTTATCATTACTGTATGATTTTCTTAACTCTAGCCCTAAACTTAACCCATTTTCTTTCTGGGACAGGCCTCCATAACCCCTGTTGATTGTGGTTGCATTCAATTCCACAGCTCCATACCCAAAAATTTCTGAAACACTGTGAGTGTAGGCAAAGTGGGTTGTAGGCATGGGCGTCATTTGGTGGGGGACATGTCCCCCCACTTTTAGCAGTGGGGGGGGACAGAATATCTGATGTCCCCCCCCCACTTTACTCTAAATAATGTTCTCAGACAGCCACAATGACCTTCATTTTTCAAAATTTTCGGGGGGGAGGGGGCATGCCCCCAGACCCCCCTAGAGTCGCTTCACGCCTAGGGCGCTCGCGATTAGTCGCACGAAATATTGCGTGACGACACAGTGACGTTTCGCCGTGAAACCTGACCTGGGCCCGTGCTTATAAACCTTAAAGTCTAGACTTTAATAAAGTCCAGACTTTAACGTAATGCTATTTGAATGACGTTGCCAGGGCCCGTGCTTATAAAATTTAAAGTCTAGACTTTAATAAAGTTCAGACTTTAACGTAATACTATTTGAATGGCGTTGCCATGACGTTAAAGTCTGGACTTCATTAAAGTCTAGACTTTAAGGTTTATAAGCACGGGGCCTGGTGCTTATAAAACGTTTAGACTCTAGACTCAAGACTATAACAGAGTCTGAGACACTAATGCCATGACAACGCCATACAGATTGTATGCGTGTGACGTCATTAGAGATTGAGTCTGGACATAAGCATGGGCCCTGTTGTGTTTCAAATTTAGATATTTTGTGTCGTGCATGGTTCCGATTTGTTGTCGTCTGCTTTGTGAGGTTCCATCCTTCTACAATTTTTTTTTTTTTTAAATAATTTCAGTTTGGTTTGACGTAAGAAGAAAAGTAAAGGTGTTTTGGAAATAACAATATCGTCAACGAACTTACCTTCCAACTCTGTTCGGGTTGTTTCTCGTTAACGGTTCGCGCAATCAACATCCGATTTGTTGTCGTCTGCTGGTCGTTCAGGGAATTTGTGAACATTTTCATTGACAATAAAGTTCAGACAAGTAAGAATCTCAATACAAAACGTTACAAACCCTTAAAACCAACAATTTTGCAAAGTAACGATACCTGGAGAGGGGATACAACCTTGGGTGAGGTACAAGCTATATTGTTACCTTTATTTAAATAGAGTAGGACAACACAAACCCCCTTACATTTTCGTCCCTGTGCTGCGGATTCGTGTTACTTTATCATTTCATTAGTTTATTTTAAAATTGCTTTGCAAATGTATTATAATTATTAGTTGAACAAAAGTTTTCATTGCTACTTGAACCATTCCGAGCTTGGCCAGCTATGAAGTACGACGTTGCTACCTGCGCTCTGAGCTTACCCCCCCCCCCCCCCTCCACCTGGGGGGATTAATGCAGTCATACGGAATGTTGTTGGTGTATCGCGTGGTGTATCGTGTCCGTGACTGGTGTACGGCGACGCGGTCCCTTTGAAGAGGAAGAGGAGGAAGAGGAAACGTGCGTCAGGGGCGGCACGGGGGGGGGGGGGGGGAATCAAAGCTGGTGGATCAACCGTCAGCGACAGTCGCATCTGCGTCGCCGCAACCCCACCAAAGAAGAGGACTTCACCGATCGCGAAGAGGACCACAACGGAAAGAAAGAAATGTTTTATTTAACGACGCACTCAACATATTTTATTTACGGTTATATGGCGTCAGACACATGGTTAAGAACCACACAGATAGGCCTACTGAGAGGAAGCCCGCCGTCACCACTTAATGGGCTACTCTTTTCGATCAGCAGCAAGGGATCTTTTATATGCACTATCCCACAGACAGGATAACACAGAATATACCAGTCGTGGTGCACTGGCTGAAGCGAGAAATAGCCCAATAGGCCCACCGACGGACATCGATCCCAGGGACCACAACGGAGGTAACCTATTACGAGCTGGATACAGCGATGTACCAATCGCCGCCGCGGGTTCCTACTTCGACCCCCCGGATTCCTGTTGTTGGTGCGGCAGCGAAGAGAAAGGCAGCAACACCAGCACCTCCCAGCCAGCCAAGGAGAAGCAGTGGAAGATACAGATTAGGAAGATCAAGCCCAGCTTCCGGCATTGCGTGCAGGGGGACACGCGTGACCCAGCGACGCTGAAGGGGAAGTTCCTGAACCAAGCCTGGCAACAGCTGACTGATGGAAGTCATATTGAAGTAGTCTGCTGTTTGACTGTGATTATTTCATGGCAGACAGCTATGAAGTGGCAATTATTTGACAGTTGACAGGGAAGAGCATGTAGTTTGTTTGTGATAATTCCAGCCCATGCAGAAGTAGACTAGTGCTTTTTGTGTAAAATGGGTGTATTCCGGCCAGGTTTAGTGGGTGTGTTTGTTTAAACCAATATCGTGGGAGAAAGAGCTGGACAACAGGGGTTGCCCTTTTCAGGGTATGTGTCCCCCAGGCAGGCAAAGGTACATACAAAAATCCATGGGCCTGCTGATATTAATAAAAATGTGATAGCCTCTAAGGATATATAGAAACATACAGCGAAATTAATTGTGATCTGTGGCCGGCTCAGGAAGGACACTCGGGACTCGTCTTGACCATACGGCGCCACGGCTACCACCGACAAGCGATCCTGTTGCGAGATATGGATAGCCAGACAATCCACAGGATTACGGACAAGTCATCCCTGCACTGATGCAACGGAGGAGCGAAGTCCCAAACTTGTCAGCAACACCCCTCATCAGCTCGCCGTAGACGCAACCTCACCTAGGACAGGTAAGCTCCTTTTTGGGCATGTTGGACTTTAAAACTTTAGGTCGTCATTCAAAATTTTATATTTTTTTTTTTTGTAAATAGTCCAGCACACTTTAAATTGGTAGCTCGTCAAAATTGCTCAAATCACCTTAAAACCTTTTCGGCCGAGCACTCGTAATTTATTTTTTGGTTTTAAATTGTTTTTGATCCTGACATGAGCAGGTTATATCAGCTGTTTTTGGCCTAGGTCTCAGAACCTACTTGTATATTTCTTTTGCAAATTCCGTCCACCTCAAACTCACCCCCCCCCCCCCCCCCTCCTGACCCGGACTTAGTCACTGGCGATGTCAGAGGTTAAGCCCGTGACAGGCGTGCTCGAAACTCTAGTGGTATATGAGCACGGTAAAACATATTGGTTGGTTGGTTCGCTACTTGAACCAACAATGCATAAGAATTGATGCCATCAAATCAAATGTGCATACATGATTACAGTCGGCCTACCTCCGCTCATCGAACGAAGAAACGCAGGGGCCCAAGTCTATTGTATCACGTTATGTAGGTTGTATTTATAAGTATAGTCCAACCACAACAAAGAAAGAAATGTTTTATTTAACAATGCACTCAACACATTTTATTTACGGTTATATGGCGTCAAACATATGGTTAAGGACCACACAGATATTTTAGAGGAAACCCGCTGTCGCCACATAGGCTACTCTTTTACGACAGGCAGCAAGGGATCTTTTATATGCACCATCCCACAGACAGGGTAGTACATACCACGGCCTTTGATATACCAGTCGTGGTGCTACTACTACTACTACTACTAATAATAATAATAATAACAATAATAATAGGTGCAACTAATTGCTAATAGGGGGCGAGACGTAGCTCGCTTGATGCGCGATCGGTTTGGGATCGATCCCCGTCAGTGGACCCATTGAGGTATTTCTCGCTCCAGCCAGTGCACCACGACTGGTACATCAAAGGCCGTGGTAAGTGCTATTCTGTCTATGGGGTGGTGCATATAAAAGATCCCTTGCTGCTAATCGAAAAGAGTAGCCCACGAAGTGGAGAAATCGGGTTTCTTCCCTCAATATCTGTGTGGTCCTTTACCATATGTCCGACGCCATATAACCGTAAATAAAATGTATTGAGTGCGTCGTTAAATAAACCATTTCCTTTCTTCCTAATTGCTAATAGCCTAATAACAATAGGTTAGGCACTCGTACTAAACCCGTGACCGGTGCGCAGCCGAATAGCAAATTTCTTATTTCAAACATTGTAGCATAGTCAAATATATATATATATATATATATATATATATATATATATATATATATATATATATATATATATATATATATATATATGGTGTGTGTGTGTGTGTGTGTGTGTGTGTGTGTGTGTGCGCGCGCGTATGTCTGTCTGTGTGTGTGTGTGTGTGTGTGTGTGTGTATATCCTCTTTATAACATGTTAAAATATATTACTTTACAATCTTTACAATTCGTTCTCATCAAGTTTTGGTTAAACATTTATACTAAACCAAAACGTACCCAAACCTGTCACTATCGTCTACCTCGAGCAAACCTTTCCTAAATTCACGTTCAGTATTAGAGCTACACTGATAGATACGATGACTAGATAAATCTCTATATTTTCGGCAGAGCCTCGCTGCATTCGCCATTCTAACCTTCGCAGGATAAAGCCCATATCTTAAGACTGTAACCAGTCATTCCCTATAAATGGTGGATACCAAAGGGCGCGGCCCTCTTTCTTTTTTTTCGTCGACGTCCAAAATAAAATAAAGGAAAGCCATGCCTGCCCTTCACTCCTGTACCACAACCTCAGGCTCTGGATCAGCGCCTGTTCAGCAGACATGCAATGCTTTTTTCTATCATCACCATCTAAATGGCCGTCTATAGTCCTTGCACAGGGAACGCCCTTTTTTCATACTATGCAATTTACTACAAGTTATTTATTTATGAGATGATTGTTTTCTAAACTGGACACACACACACACACACACACAAAAAGAAAAAAAGAAGTATTTTGGGGTTATTTCCAAAAACACTTAACTTTTCTTCTTAAGTCAAACCAAACTGAAATTATTTACAAACGGATGGGACGGACGTACTATATCTCTCGAACGGCAGATCACTCGGGCTAGCAGGCCCGTAGCAAGTGGGGAGGCGAGGTAGGGCCTGTGGGGACAGGGAGAGACTACTACTGAGCGTCTACTGAATATTCATGAACAAACGGTTGATCGACATCGAGATTTTACGACATCGAATAATGTCTTGGTGTATGTATAAAAATTATTCCAAATGTAGATGTTAATGTACAAAGTATTTAATAATATCATTGGCGTAGTCAGCTTGAATTTCCCCAGATTTAGAAGAAATTAGTTTAAATGCAATTTCTATATAACTATTGTGAACTCTATCCCAACCCCGGGGACATTTAAATTCTTATTATGAAGGAAATGTTTTATTTAACGACGCACTCAACACATTTTGTTTACGGTTATATGGCGTCATACATATGGTTAAGGACCTCACAGATATTGAGAGAGGAAACCCGCTGTCGCCACTTCATGGGTTACTTTTTTCGATTAGCAGCAAGGGATCTTTTATATGCACTATCCCACAGACAGGGTAGTACGTACCACGGCCTTTGATATGCCAGTCGTGGTGCTCTGGCTGGAACGATTTTTGTTAGAGTTCCCCTACTTTTTTGAAGAGTATATTTTAACCCCCGCCCCCTTATTGAAAATTGTTTGAACATTACCAATGCACCAGACTGTTCTTTGAGGAAATCTTGTAATTACAACAAAATGTACTATTTAAAAAACTTTTTTATTACCCCCAAAGCCTAGGTGGCATGAGTGCTGAGATATTGGTTCTAATATAGGGTTTTTTTTCATAGCGTATATTGCACAAGAGGTCCCTATTAAAAGTTGAAAACTAAAGCCATGAAAAAAATAATAATAATTTAAAAAATATATTAAAAAATCCCACTTGTTACTGGCAAGAATCTGTTGATTGTCTGCAAAGTAATTATGGGTTTTCCACTCCTATCTTTTAGTTTGAAAATATGACTTTCTGTTGTTTGTTGTGAAGTGAATTATTTTTAACAATGACTCACAGTGTCTATTTTTCACACTGCGAGCAATCAAGACGAAATATGACCCTCATACATGAAGCAATAATGCCAAGGTGTAACATAAAAAAATTTCCGACGCCATATAACCGTAAATAAAATGTGCTGAGTGCGTCGTTAAAACATTTCCTTTCCTTCAATTTTAAAATCACCAAAATGTCCTCTGGTTACCTAATTTGTTTGGCTATGATAATTGGTTTGCCAAGTTTTGATACATTTTGTTTCCCCTACCCAAATATATTGTACAAGTATTTGTCCTCGACCCATTAAAAATGGCATAGGGCTATTAAAAATCACCTTGAAGGTTTTCCCACCCGGGTGATACTATTTACGGCTTTGGTCTATGGATTAATAGCCCAATGGGCTCACCGACGGGGATTGATCCTAAACCGACAGCGATCAGGCTTGCGCTTTACAACTGAGCTACGTTCCACCCAAGACTATTATTCCTGTCACGCGCGCGCGCACGCGCACACGCACACGCACACGCACACTTGAAGAACCACTACCTTGAGCCATATAGCTAATGTAGTAGGTACAAAAATGGGAGAACTTCAGCCAGCCGTTTGTGGTTAACGTTTGCTAAACTGTTGGGGTGTTTTTTTTTACGCTACACGGTAAATCTAATTACCAATTCGGGAACCAGTCAAAATAGTTTGCAAACGTTTAGCGAAAAACAGCTGGCTGAACTTGGCCGGTATTGGGCTAATGACAAAAAGTAAAAAGTACGTAGGCCTACGGTACTAATACATTTTGTAGACTATATAAGTTAAAATAATTTTTTCGTAATTACAAATGAAAATGTAGTTTTTGTTTTGTTTTTAATTTTTAAAGAAAGAAGAAAAAAGCCATGATGTGGTGCTGTGCATTATTTTGGTTTATGACTCCGCCTCTTCACGGCCCGCGCTCTTTGATTCGCGGTGGAAAGTGTGCAGTAGCTCGGACAAAAAACATGATTGTGTCGTAACTTCACGTTTACCAGGAAAGAAAAACAGATGCATATCTTAGCATTTACATGTAAGGGCTATTGTTATGTATCGGCAAACGGTTAAAAGCAAACGAAAAACGCTTTGAGTATGATTATATATATTTTCGTGATGTACCTTACTCCGTTTAACTGTATCGAGTATGAGCATGTGTAGGACGTAGAAAGTGTATAGATTAATGTGAGCCTTGCAATAATGTGAGTATCGGGAGTCATGTTCATAAAATATCGTAGGTCTACGTATACGGTTGTCATTTAATGACAAAGTTACTTGATGGCATGTTAAAGTGCATTGCACATAGTTTCAACCGTTTCTTTTGTATAGATACTAAGATATGTGTACCCAAAACCTTTTTTCACCCCCAAAAAGAGTTGCCCTTTAAAATAAATTATAATTTGATAAAAAAAAAAAGTGTTGCCTATACCTATCCCAGATTCTGTAAGGTGGAAACAAATTTCTTTGCACCCTACCCTACCATTGTAGCAGAAAAAAGCAAATTCAATAATTGTTTTTAATTTTTTTGTTTTTTTAAACATTTAACAAAGATCTAAAAAATATGTGTGTTTCTGGTTTGCTGACCTACCCAAATTTAAAAAATCACGATCCCTGATTTTTTGCAATTGGGAAACAAGATTTGGAACACCTTGACCGATTACGCTTTCTCTGTTTAAAGCCGCACGCCCTAGTTCCATCCAGCGAAAATAAATTATAATTTTGGTTAATCTACAAACCTGTAACACACTTAGATCACGTTTTATAAAATGGAGTGAAAAGGCAGGTTTTATATTGATAAATACCATGGGAATCCCCATGTCCCAATTGCTTGAAATAATTTTGAAAGTTAGTATTCTGATGTCACCAGTAGATGTTGCTCGAAGCACAAAAATGCCTACGTCACAACAAATTCCACAGAGTACGCACAGACTTGGGGGTGCGTTCCTTTCATCTCTCCTGGACCTGTTCCAACTGTTCTCTCCTGGACAGCGAAAGGAATGAGTTTGGAACAGGAAGTTACTTTACGAACATGGGTGCTTCTGTTTAGGAAGTGGCTGCTGCAGCAATCATGATACTTGAATCGGAATAAGATGACACTGATCATGTTGACTATACTACAGTGTTTGAAATAATACATTTTATATATTTTGTATAAACCGCAATTAGCCTACATTTGCTATTCGGAACCGGGTACTAGTGCCTAACCTATTGTTATTAGCAATTAGATGCACCGTTTATTATTGGTGGTGGTGGTGGTGGTGGTAGTAATAGCAGCAGTAGTAGTAGTAGTAGTTGTCATTGTCAGGGGTAGAGAGGCACTTCCCCTCCCCAGGATGAAAATGTAAGATTTTTGTTTTTCTACTCTTATTTAAATAAAGGTAACAATATAGCTTGTATCCCCCACCCCTCAAAGGTTGTATCCCCTCTCCAGATATCGTAAGACTTGGCAAAATTATTGGTTTTAAGGGTTTGTAACGTTTTGCATTGAGATACTTACTTGTCTGAACTTTATTGTTAATGAAAATGTTCACGAACTGTGAAGAAAAACCTCACAAATGAACAACAAGCAAACGCCAACAAATCGGATGTTGATTGCGCGAACCGTGCACGAGAAAACAAACCGAACCAAAATGATAACGGTCACATGGTATACCAACGTCTGTGACATTGAAATGGGAATATCCTCTCTAAAAATAGATTAGACCTTGTCTGCTCAACGTTTTTTTTTCAGAGGCACGTGGCTTTTTAAGAAATACGAGAAATGCATTTTGTGGTATTACAAACACCAGGATTACCAAAAAACACTTCAGGTTAATGTAAATGTATATTCTAAATAATAAACGGTAAGTAAAGTGCAATTTTATTTGTGAAAAAATGGGTTTAATAGCGAAAAACAACGGTGTAATGGTTAACAACTAGGGCGTGTCCCTTTAATTGATTTAAAAAAAGAGAAGAAAAAAAAGTTCCTACCTACCTACCCTATTTTTTTGAAGGATGAAACTGGAAACATATTTATTTTTTAGGCCCAACTACTATTGAATCTGTCCATATAAAACTTGATGATGTGAAGTGAAAGAGGTTTACGTGCACATTCAGAACAGGCTGTTGTAGCACACGCCTATCCTGGACACAGGGACCGGCCTTGGCTGGTTCCCTCTGTCCAGGACAGGAAAGTTGGGGCGGGGGTGTGTGTGTGTTAGAGAAAGGACGCCTGCACTGGCAAGTGCAAGGGAGCACCAGCAGTCCAATGTTGGTGACAGACGGGGTGTAATTGGTGCTATGGAAATTTGAAAGTCCCGGAGGATTATGTCAAAGAGAAAGAGGTGCGCGTTTACATGAAGGAAATTTGGCGCAATTTTGATGGTCGTTCTGAATGAAAATAGTGAGGAGAGCCAATAGGTTTTGCTTTTAGTATTCCGAATGTGGCTCTTTATTATGACCGTCTTGGTGCTGTAGGGTGTCTCCCTAGGTTGCCCGTAGGGCCCTTAAAAAGGGCCTGATCTCTTCTGATCGTGGCATGACAACCCAGGGGAGACTCGAGCAATTGTGTAGGTCGGACGAGGTAGAGGCGGTGATGGAGAGCTTGATGTTGGATGCTGTTGCCATGGAGGTGGAGTAAGTTCGTCCGTTTTGCCCAAGGTCCTGCCAGCGCCAAGGAAAGTTTTATTTTGGGTTTGGGTGAAGGGGCTGGTATTCTTTTGTCCAGTCCCTTCTGGGTGCAGTGCAATGGATTATGGTGTACTCGGAGCCGGTTTCTTTTGTCCGACTCCTTATTGGAGTACGTGCTGGGCCATTATTTTGGTTTTATGTAAGGACGGGTGCATTGTTATCAAAACTTGATGAAAAATAGTTTATATTAATACAACTAGGAATACTTGTTGTTCCTAGGTTTATCTATTTAGTCATGTAAATTCAAGTTGAAACGTGAAGTATCTGTATGTTGAGTTTCTCTTGTGATCTTTGATCAACAAGCTTTGTTTTAATTTTATGCTAGCCTGATTTTATTGCTGATTAAACCAAATAAAATATAACTAGTTCAGCATAAAGCAGTTGAATCTGCCACTGCCAAATGTAGCAAGCTTCAGAAACCTAACATTGCTGAATATGGTAAATGCTATGACCAGCTGAATGAGCTAAAAGTAAATCATTGCTCAAACTTCAAAGGCATATTCATGGTATGACAGAGATACTAGGAAAATAGTTAAATGATGTAGGATGTCGGCTTTATAGCAGGACTGGAGAATTCCTATTTGACCAGAACAGAATATAGCTGGTATTGGGGCTCACCATGTCTGTTGCCAAATTAACCAATTGCTAATTTTTATACTAATATGGCCAAAAGATCAAAGTTCAATGTCACAAGGTCAATATCCAAATTGACCATAATTTCTGTGCTTTTGTGCATAATGATTATTTTGGAATGTACAGTCATAGTGACAAACAGTTTTGATATATAACAGTATCCTACTATCAAAGTAGAATTTGCAGGGTATCACTTGGGATTTGTTTTTGACTGGCCAATCTGGCCACTCACAGCAACACTTTGACTCGCCTGTATGCAGTCATATACATGTAGCAAAAATCTGAGACTGAAATTTTCTCAATTTTGGAGTGAAAATAAATGCTTATATAATGTATGTTCCCAGTGGTGTATTCTGCTTGTTGTTGGTGCCAATTACAACCCTTTCTGTTGGCAATCTACATTTGAAGTTGGGCAATTTAACATGAATTTCAGTGGCAGATGATATCTGTGTAGTGGGACCTCAGTTTAATTTTCATGGCAATTTACCCATATTTGACAGAGTTATGGCCCTTGAACTTAAGAGATATTGAAATTTGTTTTCCGGTATTTTGTTTTGCAATGCCTGAAGATATTGAGTTGAAATTTTGTGTATAGCTTCATCATGTACTGTTACAGATCATGTTTAACTTTGATGGTGATTTACCCACTTTATACACGGGTTTGGCTCTTGAATTTAAGAGATCCAAACAATTATTGACTGTTGAGTCAGGTAGGGGACATATATTGCTTTAGCAGTCTCTCAAAATGCTTGCTTTGCATTTACCATAAAACAAAGTGCCAGAATGTGATGATATAATTTATATACACCCACACTTGTTTGTGTTGTATCATGTGCTATTATATGTTATGTGTAGATTCACAGCTCACATTTTTATCGCCTTTTTTGAAAATTAGCAAAATAAAGTATGGTTAATGATACAGTCTTTGTCTATTGAACTAATGACAGCACAATAGGTGGGTCAATGATCATAATTATTCTTTGGTGTCATTTATGGGCCATTCCATGGTAATGATTTAAGCCAGGATGTGACATTCTGACTCTTATGATCTTCACTAAAAATCCTTTTTAAATGGGAATGCAGTTTTATCATTTATAGACTCATTACATATAGTAGTATAAGCATATCAGGCCTAATTTTGTTTTTTGGAGAGAAAAAATACTTAATGTATAAAGTGAAAAATAAAATGTGCCAGCATGTGACGAAAATGGACATCACTTTTTTAACACTGCAGTAAATTTCAAAACTCTTCTCTCCTGATAGAATGTTTGCTTATTGAAGAACTCTGTTTAACACAATATCCAGTCTATTTCTAAATGCTGTATAGCAATTTACTATAAAAAAAAATGTCTTTATGATGTAACATTTTCTTATAAAAATTTCAGTACGAGCCAGGATGTGACTTTTTGTCCGGTTCACTTATACAACTAATAAATGATGTGTACATCAAATACTACTAATGAAACTTAGTTTTTAAAATCAATGATATTTACTTGTTTTAGGTGTTTTTATCATCAAAATAAGTGCATAAAATCCTAATTAATTGAACTGTCGTGCAAAGAAAAGAAGTTCTCATACAATATTCATATAATACACTTTTATAACCAGTGACCATACTGTCAACACCATTGTTTATCCTGATGTTGCTAAGTCTGGTACGTTTTCTCTTACCTTTACAATACATGTACAAACTTAAAAGATGAAGTATAGGTATAACATTTTCGTGGCTGCGGCATCAACATTGATTGTACAAATGTAGATACATTTCTTATAAATCACAATGACATGTCCTGCATCAATAAAGGTTCAATTATAGTTCTATCTATGAATGTTCACTTCGGTGCACATCAAAATTTGTTTTTCAACCTTATTATTTTAAAATTTTAATTAAATTTTTTGATGTTTAATTTTTTTTAATGTTTTAAAAACATTTTTAACATGCATTGAGATAGATATCTACAGATGCACTATCAATGACACTGAATACGTTTATGGTAGGCCAGACATTTAATTCTGCAGAATTCTTGTTTGCAATTTACCATATATTTTTGAATTAATATATAATTCAAAATATGAACTCCAGTCAGTACAGAAATGATAGTTTTTGGACAGTTTCTTCTTTCTGTTCATCATTATCTGATAGGACAAACTATCAACAATGTATATTAATATAAACTGTTGATGGTTAACAATAGCAAAAATGTCAATGAGACGGACTATAGATTTGAATCCTTACAATACACTGTGTGTGTTTCTTGGAAAATCTCAATGAGACGGACTGTAGATTTGAATCCTTACAATACACTGTGTTTGTTTCTTGGAAAATCTCAATGAGACGGACTGTAGATTTGAATCCTTACAATACACTGTGTGTGTTTCTTGGAAAATCTCAATGAGACGGACTGTAGATTTGAATCCTTACAATACACTTTGTGTGTTTATTGGAAAATGTCAATGAGACGGACTGTAGATTTGAATCCTTACAATACACTTTGTGTGTTTCTTGGAAAATGTCAATGAGACGGACTGTAGATTTGAATCCTTACAATACACTTTGTGTGTTTATTGGAAAATCAGTTTAATCTGGACTCATTTTGGGGTGGGATGTAGCCCAGTGATAAAGCGCTCGCTTAATTCGCAGTCAGTCTGGGATTGACCCCCCTCGGTGAGCCCATTGCACTATTTCTTGTTTCAGCCAGTGCACTATGACTGGTATATCAAAGGCTGTGGTATGTGGTATCCTGACTGGGGAATTGCATATAAAAGATCCCTTGCTGCATTAGGAAAATTGTGGCAGGTTTCCTCTGATGACTACGTGTCAGAATTGCCACATGTTTGACATCCAATAGCTGATGAATAATTAATCAATGTGCTCTAGTGATGTCGTTAAACAAAACTAACTTCTTCATTGGGTCATTTTATTTTTTAAATTGTCTTACACCTAGAAAGTTAGAGCTCCACACTGGTGCAACAATGGTCTTGTTATGTACATGTATGTCCTATCTTGAATGTGGGATGATGCATATACTAGATCCCATGTTGCTAACAAAAAAGAACTGGTCTTGGTGTTGTAGTGGTTATGCCACAAGACTTAAGGCTGTTAGGTACCGGGTTGGCATTCCAGAACAGTCTCCCATCCAGATCAAGTTTAACAATTCAGTGGGTAGGTGTGAAGCCACCACACCGGCGTCTCTCTCACTAACCACTAACTGTCCTGAACCGACAGTCCAGATAGCTGACGTGTGTGCCCACGACAGCATGCTTGAACCTTAGCATGTAAATAAGTATAAACAACAATAAAAAAAAATGCCCCAATGGAGTGGCGGAAGCAGGTACTGTATCCTCTCTAATTATCTCTGTGGTCCCAAACCAAATATTCAATGCTATATACTTGTAACTGTACATGTAGTTAAACTATGATGAGTGCATCATTTAAAAAGGCACATTTCATTCTTTCCTTTTTTCTTATGCACCCAAAACAGCCTAGGTAGGGGCCTTAATAAGAGGCATAATAGTGTAAAATTCACCAAATGGAAATAAGTTTAATTAGAACCTAGTCAACTATTTTGTCGTTCCAACCAATGCACCACGACTGGTATGTGCTGTCCTGTCTGTGAGATGGTGCATATAAAAGATCCTTTGCTGCTAATGGTCTATACTTAGACTATACATGCACATGCATGTCAAAATTACCAAATGTTTGACATCCAATAGAGGATAATGAATAAATCAATAGCTTTTACTCATTTTAACCAGTGCATCACAACTGGTCGAAGACCATGGTGTGTGCTTTCCTGTCTGTGGGAAAGTGCATATAAAAGATCCCTTGCTGCATTAGGAAATACCAGATGTTTGACATCCAATAGCCGATGATTAATTAATCAATGTGCTCTAGTGGTGTCTTTAAACAAAACAAACGTTAACTTTAATAAAGCAATGTGTGCTCGTGGTGTCGTTAAACAAAACAAGCTAACTTTTTTCTTGGGGGGGGGGGGGGGGGGGTCAACTATTTATACAGCACCAGGGTTTCTGCCAGAGAGTAAAATGGGTATGGTGCCATACCCAAATGTTTTGGCAGATATTTTTTGTTTTTTGTTGACCTTTTGACAAAATCAGTGACTCTTATCATTACTGTTTGATTTTCTAAACCCTAATCCTAAACATGGGTTATTTTCTTTTTGGGGGAGGCCTTCCATACTCCCAATCGACTGTGGTTGTATTCAGCACACACATTGTAAATATTCAATTTCATAGTGCCACATCCAAAAATTTCTTTCTGGCAGAAACACTGATTGCTGCACTGCTATTAATTATCCTTTAAAACATGCACTCATTTCCTGCTTCATCAGATAATTAATACTTCCTATGAAGTTCTATCACTTAAGATGGTTGTTTTTTCATAGTCTCCTCATCAACATCAACAATCCAGTTATCATTTCACAACTGGTGTTGCTTCAGCACATGTTTGGTTTGCCTTTACTGCTACCCTTTGTCTAGCTTCCGCCATCATGTTCTTCGTCGACTTGGATTTTTTCCGCCTAGTTTTGGTAGGATAGTTCTGACACTTGGTACCATCATTCTCTGGGGCAAACTAATAGATAAGGAAATTTTAAATTTCTGAATTTTTATTAACTTTAACATTTTAAATAGAAATTTAATATTTAAAATTTAAAAGTCTATCATCTCCTAGTTTTAATTGAATACACTGAAACCTAGTATAAGTATTCTCTGATATAGTTTTCACAAACTAATAGATATTTTAAATTTTATTAAAAATTTCATTATGTCTTTAACATTTAAATTGAAATTTTAAAAGTCTAACATCACCTAGAGTTTTGATGAATAGTTCTTAAACTTGGTAAGTACTATGATTCTCTGGAGCAGTCTTCACAAACTAATAGAAAGATATTTTGAATTTGTGAATATTTATTAAATTTAACAATTTTAAATAATTATTTAACATGGAATATTTAAAAGTCTATCGTCTCCAGTTCTGAAACTTAGTACAAGTATTCTCATGGGCAGTCTTCACAAATTAAAAAAGAGATATTTAGAAGAAATTTTTTTAAAATTTAAAACATTTTAAAATTGTACATTGAAAATTTAAAAGTCTGTCTTCTAGAGTTTCGACATAATAGTTCTGAAACATGGTACTTTGATTTTTGGGGCAGTCTTTACAAACAGTTTTAGATTTTAAATATTTAAATATTCCGAGGTGGTCTTCACAAATTAATAAAATTCTCTACTACTGATACAATTGAAAATTAAATAAGTCCTCTTGTTTATTGAAACATTGGCTTAAAATGGCAACAAATATAAACTGACGATCAAAAGAAAGTATACCAATTATTTTTATGATAAATAAACACAATACACGTTCATGGAAGGTTAGATACACATGTAGGTTCCAGTATTGTTCGTTATAATGCAATCAATGACGAATAGTCGCACATTGTTGCATTTGGGTGATGCCGCACGTGCAAAATGAGTTTATTCATCAAATTTATACTGCACGAGAAACATGATACTTGTGCACATAAGGGTGTAAAAAAAGGGTGCCATTGCTCAGTCAACAGTAAAACACCAGAGAACATGGCACGGCTAACTGCTGAAGAAAGAGAGAGAGCTATTGGTATGGTGCAGGTGGGTGCGAGTTATGCCCATGTGGCAAGAATCCTGAATTGCACAAAATTGTTGATCACCAGGTTGATAAGCGTTACAGGGTGACTGGCAGGACTGCAGACAGACCATGAAGTGGAAGACCCCGCGTCACAACAGCCAACGGGGACCGCCATCTCCGCATCTTGCACTTACATAACAGATTCCTCACTATGACATCATCTGCAGTGACTGGCCTTGGACATGTCATCAGTCGTCACACTGTACATCGTCGACTACGACAAGCATGGTATCAGGACCTATCGACCATTCAGAGGGATGACACTGACGAGGCAACATCGACTTCAACATTTATGTTGGGCACGTCAGTTTCAACATTGGCAACATTGGAACTGGTAACGTGTACTCTTTTCTGATGAGAGCAGGTTCCAGTTATTCGGAGCTGATGGCAGGACTCTGATATACCGATGTGCAGGAGAGAGAACAGCTCCGTGCTGTGTTCAGGAGACTGAACCGTTTGGTGGTGGATCTGTGATGGTTTGGGGTGGTATCTGTGGCCAACAGCGGACAGACCTTATTGTCATTGACGGAAATCTGTCCGACGTTGGGTCCATGCTTGCATACTTGCACATGGTGGACATACACGCTATTGAAACATGTTCTTTGTGGTCAAATTTATTCACCTTTGTTATGAGTGGTCCGTTATGAAATCGCACATTTCACCCCTAGTGCTGTTGTGAACTGTGATATTATCATTTTATGGGTTTTATTGAGTATACTCGTGTTTATTTATCACCAAATTATTATACTTTCAAAATATAATTGGATACTTTCTTTTGATCGTCAGTTTATATAAACCTAATAACCCAAAATGACAGGATTCTTTCGAACCTACATGTACCGGCCTCGGTGGCGTAGTGGTTAGGCCATCGGTCTACAGGCTGGTAGGTACTGGGTTCGGATCCCAGTGGAGGCATGGGATTTTTAATCCAGATACCGACTCCAAACCCTGAGTGAGTGCTCCGCAAGGCTCAATGGGTAATTTTAAACCACTTGCACCGACCAGTGATCGATAACTGGTTTAACAAAGGGCATGGTTTGTGCTATCCTGCCTGTGGGAAGTGCAAATAAAAGATCCCTTGCTGCCTGTCATAAAAGAGTAGCCTATGTGGCGACAGTGGGTTTCCTCTAAAAATCTGTGTGGTCCTTAACCATATGTCTGACGCCATATAATCGTAAATAAAATGTGTTGTGTGTGTCGTTAAATAAAACACTTCTTTCTTTCGAACCTACATGTAGTAGTCTCAACAGTGGATGCCTGGCATTAACTGATTAAGTGCAGGCCTGCCAAACCTCCTATATTATATATTTTTTATAGGATCCTATAAAATCTCTTATATTGAGATTCATTTCCTATATTTGACACATTTGCTTTGCCAAAATGCCGATAAATAAAATATGTTACTGAGTTATATTCGCAGTGAAATGTAGCCAGCCTGTCAGAAATTTAGACGGTGCTTTGAATGTGGGAGATCTGTATCAAGTGCCAATCAAGATCCTGCTCACCTGATGAGGTGAGGAGGATGTATTACTGATACAAGATGCACCAACTTTCAAAGTATCCTGGATATCGGCATGGACTGCTGCTTGGAATATATTTGTTGAGGTAGTAAATGGTATCTTGTGTACATATGCAAGGTAAGAACATACCATTAGTAATGTACAGTAAATGTCTTTAGAAATCCGTGTAAAATGCCTACAATCATGATAATTGCATGGTCCAAATGTTCCTATAAAACTCCTATATTTTGGTATGCAAATTACTATATTTCCTATATTTTAATATGTACAAGTGGCTGGGAGGCCCGTAAGTGTAATACCAGGGCTCACACAGGAGTAAATTTCTGTTTAGCCAATATTTAGGTATGGAGAGTATTTTCTTGAAAATTATTAAAAGTGTGGTTAATTTAAGTAATATTTTATAAGCCATATACTAAATGTAGTCAAAAATTAGCAATTAGCAATTTGACAATCTTCATTGTATTCCATATGAATACATTACAATCACTAATATCAGGTTTATAAAGTTTAAATTACATGTTTATTTGATGATGCAAATGACCAAGTTACAAGTTCAGTTAGTAGTAGTAGGTTCAAATTTCAGATATGAAAGCTAAAAAAGATGAAGTTGTATTGTTCACAGGTGGATTTTCTTAAAAAATTAACTACAGTTAAATAAGCATTCCAAGAGTACTGCTAAAGTAATAAATGTCCCCTACCTGCCCCAACAAATGTTCAAGGGCTATAACTCTGTGATAAATGGGTAAATTGCCATGAAAGTTAAACTTTATCTGTATTCTGTACCAGTACATGACAGCTATATACAAAATTTCATCTTGATATGTTCAGGCATAGCAAAAAATAAAGTCAGTGGTGCAAGTCTGCCTTTCATATATTTTTTACAATGATGTAAATATTAGTAATTGAGTGTTCTTTTATTTGAGAAATTAAAAGCTTTTTCTTTTCTTTTGTTTCATTTCAGGAACGTTTTGCAAAGCTGTAGCAGATTCATTATAAGATACAAGATAACGAAGCAATTTGAATTATGGATAAATCTGCTGTAGAGGAAGACATTGAGGAGTTAGAGAAGACTATTCTATGTATATGTTCAGATGCAGCTTCCACTGATGCCTCTTGCTCTTTATATGAAACAGTAGACAATTTGACCGACATGTGCAGTGAATTAGAAACTGAACAGAGTATTAAAAGTGAAGTTGATAAAGGAATTCAGTGTGATAGATCTATTAGCGATACATCAGTGTTCCTTGGTCAAAATCATGATGAGACTAGAAGTCAGGCAGATATAGAAAAGGAAATCTTGGTTTTTACGCCAATAAAATGTGATCAGAGCTCTAATTTGCTGACACCTGTTGCAAGACGCCAGCATGAAAACACTATGCCTGTTTGGAAACTACACAGCACACCAAACCCACATGATGATTCAGATGATTCCACACCCAAGTCGCAAACAAAGGATTCTTCAGAAGACAAATTTCATGTCTTCTCAGTGGACACAACAGATTCAATTTCAGTTATTGAAATATCAGATGCAACATTGGAGTCTGATTCTGTGGATTGTATTGAAATATCGGATGATACTTTTGAGAAGACTTTTGAGGAACTCTTGCAAGAGGTCACTCTTCTTTGTGATGAGCACACAGCAAAGACTGGAGAAACGAGAGACATGTTCCAACAAGAGTCAGCTGCTGAGAACCAGATCAGTCGGATTGACCTGGAACAGCTGCTGTGTTCTTCACCAAAGGTCAAAGCGAAAGATATTGTCATTGATGGAAGGTCATCTCTGTCTGTGTCACAGGTATCGGATCCTAATTTCTTCAGTGATGCAATAGTAAGAAGTGATTTACCTGAAGATTCGAGTCCAGGTCGGTTTAAAGGTGTTGATAAGAGTCAGCATGTTTATGATGAGACTCTTGTAGATGATTTGGCTGATGCAAGTGTTGACATCTTGGGACTTGACACATTTTCCTTCAGTGATGATGAAGATGATAATCTTGACGACCTTGACACCACTGTGATAAATATTCTACAGTCAGAGAAAACTCTGAGGGAAGCTGAAGTGTCTGAAAGAACAACTGAAAGTAGCGAATCAACTGCATCTGTTTGTGAAAAAACTGTTTCTGATAGTGGATCAACCAGGTCCATCTCTGCGGATAGCACTGTGCCCATTTCACATGTCAAACCGTTCATAATAGACAAAGAAATTGAAAGTGAGAAACTAGAAGTTGATAATGAATCAAAGCCTTTAGTCATAGAGGGTGAAATAACATCTGCTTCAAGCTTGGGTCTTCAACAAACATCAGATGAGGTGAAGCAAAGTGGACAAGTGACATCGCCAGCAAAGACTACTGTTAAAAAGGAGGACATTCTTATTCAGAGTTCACTTGTAGCTGAAAGACAAAATCTACTTGAGGAGACTGAGCTGATGCAGCTTGTTAAGGACAAATGGAAGACGTCTGGCATCCAAAGACCTGACATTAACCTCACAAAATGTTCTAGACTCCACAAAACACAGAAAGGTTGTTTTAATCAGGGTCTGTTGGAAGGTGAACAAAGAATTCCACCACTGATTAGAACTGTTAACAATTACATGTACACTCAATCTGACGTAGATCCAACTGACTTACCAGAAGCCAAACGTCGGTGTATTGAGGGTGTTAATAAATGCTCTGTTGGACAAAGTACAGAAGAGTTATTAAAGAGCTTAAAGGGACAGCTAGATGAAATCAACAAGGAATGGGAGAAAAAACTGAATTTTCTCCACCAGCAGGAAGTGGAGAAGGAATCGGATCTGAGGTACAAGCACTCTGTTGTGGTCCGCTCCCTTCACGTGAGACAGCAGCTTGAGCTGCAGAGCCTGAAGGAACAGTTGATCTACAACCCATTCTTGCTGCAGTTCAGAATTCTTCAGCTTCACCAAGAGCATACCTTTCAGGCACACCGTCTTCGAGATGTACACAGAAACGAAATGGCCGGACTTCGCAGTGAGGCTTTCAAAAGACATGCTACCGAACAAGACCGCTATTTGCGTTTGTTCAACCAGTTGAATGGCATGATCAAGACTTTTGAAAACAAAGATGTTGTAAATATAATTTCCAAAGAGGGGTCTTATGTTGCTGTGGATTTGTGGAAAGGACCATGCAGGTCCAACAAGCAGACAAAAAGCTTGGTGAAAGTTTGCCTTCCTGCCGATATTGCATCTTACATTATGAGAGAGGATGAAATATATGACATGTTTTATACATACTGATAGAATTTTTTGTGACTTCAGCAAATCTTTAGTTATCTGTATTACTTACTATAACAATTTGTGTTTTCAGTATATTAAGAAGGCAATCAGGCAAAACATATCCCAGGATGTATTAAGTTAATAAGACCATATTCAGATGTATTAATGTATATATAGGGTGTATAGTTCGTGCCATTATATGTATTATGTTTATTGAAAGGTCCTGACTAATTGATGTCATGATTCTATGGTGAGGTTGGAACAGTGGTTTAAAAAGTCTGAATAGTCGCTAAAAGTTTGCATGAAACTTAAGAAAATCTCAAGTATGTTTTTATTATTTATACAATTAGAATAGACCCCCAGCATTAATTTTCTTACCATTACACACCATTCTTTGATATTCTTTTTCTGCAAGTATGTACTCACTGATCTGGGTAACAAGTATTTATTACTCTCCAGTTTAACACTCCGAGGCTGGGTTACACAGTGTTTTTTTGTGTTTTTGTATGATGGGCAGTTTGTAAATGCATCTGTAGTGTTTTTCCTAGAAACTTGGCACAGTATGGTAGACTAAACACTTTTGGGGCATTGTTATTTAAAAAAAAAAAAAAAAAAAAAATGATTGAAATAAAAATAAATTAATTATTGAAAAAGTCTCGTTTAATCTCAGGCCGGGTGGATGGGATGTAGACCAGTGGTAAAGCACTTGCTTGATGTGCAGTCAGTCTGAGATCGATCCCCATCAGTGGGCCCATTAGGCTATTTCTCGTTCCAGCCAGTGCACCACGGGTGGTATATCAAAGACTATGCAGGGTTCGCACGCATCCTGGAAAACCCTGGAAAGTGCTTAATTTTATTTTATTTTTTACCCTGGAAAGTCCATAAATGTCCTGGAAAAGTCAGTTTACCTCCTGGAAATTTGAAAAAAAAAATTCTAATTTTTTTTTAGTGATGTTACAAATACATAAATAATCGCGTTTGACTTAGGTACCCCTCCCCCAAAAGAAAAAAAGAAAAATCCCCACAAAAACAATACCTAAACGCATCGATGATTATAATGAGGTCGACTGCCATTGGTCAGTTGTTGATCAGGAAATACTGTGTTGGTTTATTTGGTCTATAGATAGGCGTAGTGGTGCTCGTTAGGGCACGAGTAGATACTCTTAATTGAGATGGCGACACAATTCTTCAAGCATGGAATCCGGATAAAAATATATATACCAGTATGACATTAAAAAAAAGAAAAAGAAAAACGGGTAGATGTGTAAATCACTTCTGCGAAAATGCCTAACGGAAAGTACGTTTAACGACAGGTGGCTAAAAATTTTTTTTTTTTAGAAAAACAAGCACGCGTCTGACGTCATATAAGTTGACTACTTGCATGTAAATAATTTTATGGACCTGTTAAATCCCGACAAATTGGAGTAACTGAATAAATCCATTTAGCTCGTAAACGTTAATTAAACAGTGTATAATTAAGTAGGAATTAACACCTCACAAAGTGAGCTATCGCTTTAACAATGGCCCACCGCTTGGGTCTGAATCCTGTGCGGCGAGTCGTGACCATGATTAATCATTTGACCGGAAAGAAGCCCATATCTTTAAATAAACCCAATCGATGTAACGTGAGATTAAGAATGAGTTTAACACCATAGAAATTTGCAAAGGTCTCCTTTCAATAATCGTAACAGTGTTGTTTCTTTTGGTGGTGTCGCCTATGTTTATTCGATCTACTTGAGCCAAGCCAAAACAAAGGAGATGTATATTTCAGAAGGCGCACGTGCAACACGCTTTGATTTAGCAGCTGAGCTTCAGCTGCAAGAATTTAATTGACAACTAATTTACACAAGGAGGTGTGGACAAGACCGGTTTAGATCACACCAATAATTATAAACGTTCTAAGCTGTTTCATACTTGTTTGTGTGTGTGTGTATATATATATATATATGTGTGTGTGTGTGTGTGTGTATAAAAAGGTAAAATAGTCCTGGAAAATGAACGAAAATAGCCCTTAAAAGTCCTGGAAAATGAAACCATTTGAAGTGTATGAACCCTGCGATGGTATGTGCTATCCTGTCGGGTGGTGCATACAAAAGATCCCTTGCTACTGATGAAACAATGTAGTGGGTTTCCTATCTAAGACTCAAAATTACTAAATTTTTGACATCCAATAGCTGATGATTAATGAATCAATGTGCTCTAGTGGTGTCGTTAAACAAAACAAACCTTAATCTCAGGGCAGCATATCGCTCTTGATGTAGACTATTGAGTCATGGTACCCTATCATGCTAAAAGAATAGGGCCTCGTAAGTTGTACAATAAAATATGTTTGCAATCAGTCATGCTAAAACAAGCTAGGGAAAACACTAACACAGGTGGTGTTTTAACCTGCTTAAATCAGTGTTGGTTTTAAGTTGTATAAAAAAATAACAGGATTAGTGTCTCTGGCCTATGACGTCAGGAAATTTTAAAACTGCTTGATGGCATATTAGCGGCAAACAACCTATTTAGATTGATGGAGATCATACATTGGTTGTATATATACTAATTGTTATATTTTGCATGAGTAAATAATATAATAAGGCAAGATTGTAGCTTTAATAATGTGATAGATCTGTATGCAATGAACATTGTGCCAAAGATAATGACCAAGTCTAGTTACCTCTTGGGGGCCATTTTATTTGATGATGAGGATGGTGATGATGATGATGATAATGCAATAACAACTGATGGTGATAAAACAGGTTGTATATAAATGTAATTTGTTTTCCATTTTGGATTATTAAATAATATAATAATATTTTTAGGCAAGATTGCAGTTTTCACAATGATAGGACTACATGTACATGTGATACTTATGGAATGAACATTGTGCCAAGTATGATGACCAAGTCTAGTTACTTTTTGGGAGATGGTTTATTTGATGATGATGTTGATGATATAACCACTGATGGTGATAAAACATGTTCTATATAAATCAGGGGTGGGAATTCTCATTGGATCAGTTGTTTCCTCTCATGGAACATTGCGTTTCCTCGCATTTTAATCGTCCTTTCCTCCAAAATGTGTCAGATGACACAGATTTTAACCTAGGATTTCAAGAATTTCCAGGACCCCTCTAGATTTCCTCTTTTTTTTTTTACAGTTCACCAATTTCCACCAATGATCAATGTATTTTCTTCTGTTTTGCATTAGTAAATAATATGTGGTAAGGTGAGATTGCAGCTTTGACAATGATAGGACTGATGATAATCCTTTTATGTGATGACCAGTGTACCAACGATAATGACCACGTCTAGTTACTTCTTTGGGGACAGTTTATCTGATCACAATAATTTTAAACTGCTATATCAAGGATTTGAGAAAGCATTTATACCATTACATTGTAATCACTGTTATATTTAATTTACTGAGCTATCCATTCCTTTTGTCCATTAAAGGTTTTTGTTTCTATTTATTATCATATCAGATATTTCTATATTGTACACATTTGTTTTTGTAAAAACATTTTAGATATGTATTATGCTGTTGATATTGATACACCAATGTAAACCAAAACTATTAAAGAAATTTCAGTTGTTGATACGTTTTTGTTAATCACTTGATTTATTGATGTTTAATTTATTGAGAATAGACTGATGAATTTAAGGTACCTATTATCATGCATATCACCCACCAATGCCTTAGAGCTGGTACTTGCATATCAAGTCTTCTCCCAAGCAGTGAACCATGACTGGTATATTAAAGGTCGTAGTATGTGCTGTCCTGTCTATGAGACGTGCATGTAAACGATCCCTTGCTACTAATGGACAAAATGAAGTGGATTTTATCAAAGTATGTGTCACAATTAACAAATGTTTGACATCCAATAGCTGGTGATTAATAAATCAATGTGCCCTAGTGGTGTCGTTAAACTAAAAAAAAATGTATATATCAAGTTACCGTAAATCTGTGCACAGAGGCCTGCCTCGAATACTGTAAATCATGAAATTAATGCGAGCAAGATATTAATGTGAAAAATGCGTCCCATGTATCAATGCAATAATTAGTTGACGCATTATATTGTTAACCTATGACACTATAACCCCCCGGAAACAACCAAACGGCTATTTATTTGAATGGAAATTCTATTTTACTCGTATATCGCCGTGCATTAGCCGACATTTCAAGCCTCTAAATACTTTCACGAGAATAGGAGTCCGCCAATACACGGAGTCCGTACACATATCTAAACAAATACTAGTAGTTTGTTTTGTTTAACGAAACCACTACAGAACATTTATTTATTAATCATCGGCTATTGGATGTCGAACATTGGGTAATTCTGACTTCATCAGAGGAAACCCGCTACATTTTTCATTGGCAGCAAGGAATCATTTATAGGCACTTTCCCACAAATGGAAAGCACATACCACGGCCTTTGACCAGATGTGGTGCACTGGTTGGAACGATAAAACCCCCGAAAAACAATCGTTGCAATGGTTCCACCAATGTGGTTCGATCCTGCTAAACCGACTGAGCTAAATCCCGCCCCTGCCTCTAGTGGAGGTTGGGGGTCTGACTGGGAGCGTCGGAAAAAACAACAACAAAATGGAGGCCTGCCTTAAATAGAAGGTTTGCCTTCTATAAAGGCCAACATCCGCTATTCAAGTTAATGGCCACGTTATATACTCGGCCTCTGTTTCAAAACGTCAAAAGCTTAATAGTCCTGCAGCAGAGGCTGAAAAAGAGCCTTAGTTTTTCAGTAACCGGGGCCGGAAGTATAACATTTGTCACTGTGGCTAAAATTAATCTCTAGGGTGTGGAGTTCATGAAAATATAAGATGACATTGTCTAATTAAGGCTTATATTGAACGATTTACCCTTGCTGCAATAGGAAAAATGTAACTGCAGATTGACCTTCGAATTCCGCAATGCTTTGTCCTCAGTTCATGTGGAGGGCGGGACGTAGCCCAGTAATAAAGTGCCCGCTTGATGCGCGGTCTGTCAAGGATCGATCCCCGTCGGTGGGCCCATTGGGCTATTTCTCGTTCCAGCCAGTGAACCACGACTGGTATATCAAAGGCTGTGGTATGTGCAGTCCTGTCTGTGGGATGGTGCATATAAAAGATCCCTTGCTGCTGATCGAAAAGAGTAGCCCATTAAGTGGTGACGGCGGGCTTCCTCTCAGTATCTGTGTGGTCCTTAACCATGTGTCTGACGCCATATAACCGTAATTAAAATGTGTTGAGTGTGTCGTTAAATAAAACATTTCCTTCCTTCCTTCAGTTCCCGGACGCAATGATAATCAAATACACGATCACACTTACTGCACGGGCGTACTTCTTGATGCAAGCATCAGAATGTTGTTGAAACTCAAACGCAATAGGAATGCCACGAATCTACTTGATCGTGTGTATCTCGATACAGATGATCTTTCTCGTAAGGCTTACACAAGTATCCCACCCTCTCAAATATTCCGATTTGTTGGCTTCACTATGCTTGGCAACCTAGCCGCGTCGTGTGTATAACTAGAAGCCCACTATGGATTCGCTTTGATGTTGTGTTCTACTCGGAAATATGTACAATTGCCGGCATTATATGCAGGTGCTGGTATTAGTTTTTGTTGTCGAAAATTGTACCAATTGTGCCAAACTATTATAGTAATGTAAATGGTTGCCAACACGTGTTCAAATAAAATAATACATGTGTATACGTACATTTACAACCTGGAGCATTATACTGCATGCGCGCGCGTGTGTGTGTGTGTGTGTAAATAACCCACTATATCGTTATATCTGAATTGAGGGTGTTGTTTTGTATGTTGGTTGATTTATTAGTCCTTTACCGGTCAAACCAGTGTATATAGACTATAGGTTTGTGTCTCCAGTGATAAAGCGCCCGCCAGATGCGCGGTCGGTCTAGGATCGATCCCCGTCGGTGGACCCATTGGGCTATTTCTCGTTCCAGCCAGTGCTCCACAACTGGTGTAACAAAGACCGTGGTATGTACTATCCTGTCTGTGGGATGGTGCATATAAAAGATCCCTTGCTGCTAATCGAAAAGAGTAGCTCATGAAGTGGCGACAGCGGGTTTCCTCTCAATATCTCTGTGGTCCTTAACGATGTCTGACGCCATATAACCGTAAATAAAATGTGTTGAGTGCGTCATTAAATAAAACATTCTTTCTTCAAGTCCAAGTGTCTGTCCCACGCAGTTTTCCAGACTTTCTGGGGGGGTTTTTTACTTTATTTTTTTACTACAATGATATTTGGCTGAACTGTTGTACTTTACCTTGCGTCTTACCCATTTTGGACAGAGTTACGACCCTTAAACTTTTGTTTTATACGGACTATATTTTTGCAATGCCTCAAGATACTGAGCTGATATTTTATGCATAGCTTTATCATGTACTGTTACAGATCAAGTTTGACTTTACCAATTGTTCACAGGGTTATGGCCCTTAAACTTAGACGTTCAAAGGGAATTAAAAAGTTTGTTTTGTTTAACGACATCACTAGAGTACATTGATCTATTCATCATCGACTATTGGATGTCAAACATTTGATAATTTTAACCTATAGTCTCGGAGAAAACCCGCCATATTTTTCCATTAGTAGCAAGGGATCTTTTATATGCACTATCCAACAGACATAACAGCACATAACACGGCCTTTGATATACCAGTCGTTGTGCACTGGCTGGAACGAGAAATTGCCCAAAGGGCCTACCAACGGGGCAGACAGACAACGCTTTACCTCTGGGCTATCTCCTGTCTCTTGAATTTAGGAGATACAAAGACGTTTTGGGGACATGTATTGCTTTAGCAGTACTCTTAAAAAGTAACTCTCTTGTCTAATTCAATTTAATTTGTAGTTTAACGAAAAAGCATACCTGAGGTTCTGTTATGGGTCCTACCTGACTGGGTTATAAATGTATTCTTACATTAGAACACACCAAGTCCCTTCGTCGGCTCCAAATGTAACAGAAAAATCAACCTCCACTAAGGGGATATGAACCAGAGACCCTTAGTATGAAAGTCCAGCGCTCTATCAACAGAACAAATGGGAAATTCTAGCTGCTGTCAGTAGGAGTACTTTATACCAACTACTACACATCCTTTTCTCCTATTAACGCTCGCATACCATTTTAAAGAGTGCTACCTAAAAATAAATAAACACATTTTTCTTTCCATTTATGGCTACGAAGCCACAATTCAATTATGTATCAAAATATTGATAACAAGTGGGATATCACGATTCTGCTGTTGGCTGAATAAATTACTTTTCAAGAAAATGTTAATGTATATATTTTCAGGCAAATGAACAAGTCATAAAACTGAATTCTCCATCGTCACGCAAAATAAGCTTCCATTTTCTTGGCCGTCCATTACACCAAGCAGGCCATCCAGGTGACCTCGACCCTGTAAAGTCGCGTGTTGTACCAGCCGTCGCAGGAGAGCGTGAAGCCGACGTTAGAGCGCTTGACGAGCCGCACCCCAGCACGCGTGTTGTACTTGTAGCTGACGTCCAGTTGCGTTATGCCCAGCGTGATGACGGGACGGCGGGCAAACGGTCTGGAGAAATGTATCTCACGCTTTTGTGGCCAGTTTCCATAAGAGAACGGGTAGTTCATGAACATCACTCTCCCAGATTCACCTGAAATTTTAAGTTTAAAAAGTGCAAATTTTTGTTTGTTTCTTTAGTTGGATGGATGTTTGTTGTTGTTGTTGTTGTTGTTGTTTCTCTGGTTGAATGGATGTTTGTTTTGTTGTTGTTTTAAATAGTATGGTAACTAAAATACTGCAATGTTCAATTTGCTTTAGGCTACAGATAAAAGAAAGGAAGTTGGAAAAGGACATCAACAAACTTCAATATTTAAAATGATACACTTAAAATCTTTTCAATGAGTCATAAAATGAGGAAAAGAACTATCAAGCTATTTAATTGAAAAAAATATTGTTATATGATATGGGGTTACAGCAGAATGACACAATATCTATAATACACGTACACGCACGCACACATGTATGCATGTATGTATGTATGTACGTACGTATGTACGTACGTATGTAATAACAAAGACCCGCGGGTACTTACATTTAGCACTTTCTCCTTTCTTGAGTCGTTTTTTAATTCCTGCAAAACATGTTTTAAATTTACAATGATATTATACAGCTAGTCTTAAAAAGACAATGACATAGACAGTTGACTACTAAATACCCACAACAAAACAATATACACATTAATGATTTTATGTAATATAATTATTTAATACTACCTCGCTGTAGTAACCAATGGTTAACGTTTGCCGAGTTGGGATGTACATCTTATGGATATTTCTATCTACGTGTTAAACACCGCCGAGGTTTAGATATAAATCTATCTAGACTTACCTCTGTTGTTGATAGAGGACAGAAGATGGTATATTTCAATACTTATTTTGCATTCGTTTGAAGTAAGGCGGGACGTAGCCCAGTGGTAAAGCGATCCCCTTTGGTGGACTCATTGGGCTATTTCTCGCTCCAGCCAGTGCACCACGACTGGTATATCAAAGGCCGTGGTATGTGTTATAATGACTGTGGCATGGTGCATATAAAAGATCCCTTGCTAATCGAAAAGAGTAGCCCATGAAGTGGCGACAGCGGGTTTCCTCTCTCAATATCTGTTTGGTCCTTAACCATATGTCCGACGCCATATAACCGTAAATCAAATGTGTTGAGTACGTCGTTAAATAAAACATTTCCTTCGTTTGAAGTAATAATATCTGTGACTATGTTTTAATATCTCCAGTGTTCTCTTTTGTACACACGAGTTGTACTGTAACATTTAGTGATCAAGATACCATATCCAGCCATATTAAAACATGTCACGTGCCGACAGGATGATGTGTTACTTGTGTAGGAAACCACTTAACTGAAATGTCGGTTGCGCCAGATGTAGAAATCACTGCATATAAAATGTTACGGCCCTCCGGTCTCTTTTTAATAATTTAATGAGTAAGCTAAGCATCTTGTATCAATCAATCAACTAACCGAAAAATATATATAGGGCTATATGCTACATAGTCTGTACCTTTAAATATATACGTATTAGTCAGATTCGAGCCTCCTTAAATATAATTCATGCATATACCCCCCCCCCCCCCCCCATTTATACATCTGAGTTAAGATTTATTCTATAGTTAATAAAAGAAAAAAACAAAACAAACAAAACAAAAACGAAATCAATATTTCTTTCTTAACAAAACGTTTTATATCTCCCGTCTGACAAGGCTACCGTGGTTATGCATGCAGTGGCGGATCCAGAAAATCCAGGGGGGGGGGGGGCGCAATGACATGAGGCGGAATGCCAAGGGAACTTTGGGGAGGTTTGGAGAGGGATCGTAATTTTTTTTAAAATATATAATAAAATTATAACTCACAAAATGTAGGGTGGGGGGCGGGCCCCTGGGCCCCCCTACATCCGCCTCTGGCATGGTGCATTAACCACAGCTGTATTTTGCATTTACTTAATCAAATATTTACCTAACATCTGCTTGGAAAGTCGAGCTATCAGTCGGTCTGTTACATTTGATTTGTGGTCTACTTTTTCGCCACCTGTCGACCGATTCAGTGCCGCCTGCATATCGTCGACGTCTGTTTGGAGTGACGTCACATTTCTTACTAAAAGATCGACATGCCGACTGGTTTTACCATACGAGTTAACCGCCTGCCTTACCGACATCTCCAAACGGTCTAAATGTGACAGGTTGTGCCGCAGATCTGAAGAAAGAAAATCATTACACTGCCTGAAGGAAGTCATATGCTAGCCTAATAATATACTAGTATATATGAGAAGATAATAGCACAACCGGATTTTGGATGTTGGTGCCGAAATATACCAAGGATTATCCAAGGTTCAAAACATTTTTTAAATTTAAGATGATATTATACAGCTAGCCTAATAATATACTAGTATATACGAGAAGGTAATAGCACAACCGGATTTTGGATGTTGGTGCCGAAATATACCAAAAATTATCCAAGGTTCAAAACCTTTCAAGAAAAGCATACAACCTACTACTAACTCTACGAGTAATTCACGGCCTTCTGTTGCCAAGATATTAGTCCCTCCTATATATATGCATGCACGCACACAAACACACATATATACATACATATCAACGTAATTGAATTGAATTAATATTATCCCAGAAACAATTTTACAGATTTACCGAATCTGTTCAATTTGAAGTGTATTATCTCAGAAACTGTTTTACCGACTTACGGAATCTGTTCAATTTGAAGTGTATTATATCAGAAACTGTTTTACCGACTTACGGAATCTGTTCAATTTGAAGTGTATTATCTTAGAAACTGTTTTACAGACTTACGGAATCTGTTCAATTTGAAGTGTATTATCTTAGAAACTGTTTTACAGACTTACGGAATCTGTTCAATTTGAAGTGTATTATATCAGAAACTGTTTTACAGACTTACGGAATCTGTTCAATTTGAAGTGTATTATCTTAGAAACTGTTTTACAGACTTACGGAATCTGTTCAATTTGAAGTGTATTATATCAGAAACTGTTTTACAGACTTACGGAATCTGTTCAATTTGAAGTGTATTATCTTAGAAACTGTTTTACAGACTTACGGAATCTGTTCAATTTGAAGTGTATTATATCAGAAACTGTTTTACAGACTTACGGAATCTGTTCAATTTGAAGTGTATTATCTTAGAAACTGTTTTACAGACTTACGGAATCTGTTCAATTTGAAGTGTATTATCTTAGAAACTGTTTTACAGACTTACGGAATCTGTTCAATTTGAAGTGTATTATATCAGAAACTGTTTTACAGACTTACGGAATCTGTTCAATTTGAAGTGTATTATCTTAGAAACTGTTTTACAGACTTACGGAATCTGTTCAATTTGAAGTGTATTATATCAGAAACTGTTTTACAGACTTACGGAATCTGTTCAATTTGAAGTGTATTATCTTAGAAACTGTTTTACAGACTTACCGAATCATTTCAGTTTGAGGTGTATTATTCCAAAAAATGTTTTATAGACATCAGATCTCCAAGAACGGTATCTGTACTAAAAATCAATCAAATATCAACCACACTGCAATTTCTGAAGCCAGTTTATCACGCCCATGATGTTTACCTAGGATATACGATACCGTTATTCTTAATCTGACTCTTCCAAACAGAACGATACGATACTGTATTCCTTTACGACTCCGTGTCATTAGCTAAACAGTAGGAACATATATGGTGAATTTGAATAAGAAAACAATGGTATTTGCTTTCTGACAATCGCAACAACATCATAATTCCATATAAATATTATATTTCTGTAACAATAAACAACTTATGTATTAATCAAGAACCGGAGTTTATGTTTCACCCATAAGAATATGTGTAGAAGTTCTGAGTAAGAACAATAAACTATAACATAGCATTTGTATTAACTGTAGTTCGTGTTGCACCCTAATAATATGTGTAGCAGTTCTAAGTAACCATAAACTACAAAGCAACCTATGTATTAACCAAGAACTGAGGAAGAGTTTGAGTTACTCACCCTAATAATATGTGTAGAAATTCCGAGTAACAATAAACTATAACGCAACATATGTATTAACAATCAACTGAAGAAGAGTTTGGGTTACAACCTAAGAATGTGTATAGCAATTCTGAGTAACAATAAACTATAAGGCAACATATGTATTAAAGGGACATTCCTGAATTTGCTGCAATGTTTAAGGTGTTATCGACTAACAGAGATTTTTTAACGATTGTAATTAAATATCAAATATATTTTCCTGCATAAAATATTAGTGGCTGTGTATTAAATATGTTTCTGATCGTTCTAATATTTGTACTGGGTTAAATTTCATTTTATTTCCTAAAATATATTTTTTCGTACGTACGAAATTATTTGAAGAAGAAATCCAGTTTGGGCTTCTTACAAATATTAAGACGACCAAAAACATTGAATATACAGCCACTGATATTCTAAACAAGAAAATATATTTAATATGTAAGTTTAATCGTAGAAATATTTTATTAGTCGGAGACATCTTACAATGCAGCAAACTCGGGAATGTCCCTTTAACCAAGAATTATAGAAGAGTTTGTGTTACACCCCAAGAATATAAATACGTGTAGAAATTCCGAGATCTGCAATTCATGTTACACCGTAAGACTATGTATAGACGTTCTGAATCTGAGTAACAAGACAATTTTAAGATCTTAAGTAGCATATGCATTAACAGAAGTCCGGAGGGACATGATTCCCCCGTGAGAATACATAGATGTATACATTTGTTTTGTTTTGTGTTTAGTCACCTTACCTGCCAGTCCTGATGAAACGAAGGAAGCACTCTTCTGCAGCTTGCCAATATCTTTGTTCTGGGTGGTCAGTACTTCATTGGTCTCCGCAATGGCTGCCATCAATTCCTCCTTGGTGTGGGCGATGTCCTGCTGCGTTTCGGTCATCTGTTTCTGTACACTGGCCACCTGCTCCTTGACCACCTCAAGGTCGCCACGGAAACCACCTTGTTCGCGTTTAGACTCCTGCATCGACTCCCGGAGGAGCTGTAGAGTTGCCTCTACTTCCTCCACTTTGGACGTCAGGCTAAAGTCGTCGGAGTCGAAAAAATCTGGCGGAAACTCGAGTCCTGGTTCTTCTTTAGTATTCACGTCTAGAAGGAAAATGAACAACAATAACAAAAACAACAACAAGCAACAACAAAAACACCACAACCAACAACAAAAACACCACAACGAACAACCAAAAATTACAACAACAAAATACAACAACAACAACAACAAAATACAACAACAACAAAAAACACAACAACAATAATAACAACAACAACAATAGCAACAACAACAATAACAACAAAACCCCAACATTTTTGTAATTTGTATGCGTATGCATAAAAGGGGCGGGATCTAGCTAAGTCCATGGACCGCTCACCTGAAGTGCTTGGATCAAAAGGTCGATATTCTCTGATTGTTTTTCCCCGTTACAACAAGTGCTCCACGACTGGTATATGTAAGGCCGTGGTATATGATGTTCTGTCTGTGGGAGATGCATAAAAAAAATCTTATGCTAAAGAAAAAACGTAGCGGGGTTCCTCTGACTACGTGTCACAGTTAACAAATGTTTGACATCCACTAGCCGATGATTAATAAACCAATATTCTCTAGTAGTGTTGTTAAACAAAAGAAACTTTAACTTTTTATTTTTAGCGTGTATGCATAAAAATCCACAGGTGTCTGACTATGACTGCAGCTGGGAGGTGGAGTGTGTGTGTGTGTGTGTGTGTGTGTGTGTGTGTGTGTGTGTGATCAGTCATATTAATTCGCCTTTCAACAGAAGAACCAAAGCATAATCTGGTCACATCATCTTCAAGGTTGAGGGCGGGACAAAACCACCCTCCGACACTTGTATCGCCTATGACATAATCTGCAATGCGTCATTCACACACACACACACACACACACACACACACACACACACACACACACACACATACCAGTTTCTCAATTTCTTGTACAATGTATTTGCTTCCAGATTAAAATGTCGGAAGCAGACATTTGCTTTCCATTCCATAAAAATAATTTCGAGCCTTGATATTATATGGAATCAACCTCTTTGTAAATTGCGCATTATGGATTACATATACTGTGCATGATTTACGGATATTTCCTCAAATACAATATTTTGTCGAAAGGTTTCCTTTTCGTATGAATTTACTCTACACATGCAGGGCTGAATCTAGCTCAGTCGGTGGAGCTTTGGATCGAATCCCATCGGTAGGCCTTTTCTGTGGTTGACTTTTTCTCGACCCAATCAATGGCCGAGAATGGTGTATTAAAGGCCATGGTTTGTACTGTCCTGTCTGAGGGAAAGTGCATGTAACAATCCATTGCTACTGATGGAGAATGTAGCGGGTTTCTTCTTAGATTACGTGTCAAAATTACCAAATGTTTGACATCCAATAGCTGGTGACGAATTAATCAACGTACTCTAGTGGTTTCGTTAAACAAAACAATCTTTTAACTATGCATGCACTTGGTGGGATGTAGCTCGGTGGTAGACTGTTCGCCTGATTTACGATAGGTTGTAGAATCGATCCCCGTCTGTGGACTCATTGCGGTTTATCCATTCCAAACATATCGTTCCTTTTCTATGCATGCATTAAGTAGATTACGTACCCACAGATGTGATATTTATAAAGGAATGGTTACTAAGATTGCTCAATTAATGGTTCCACCCACCCATTTAGTTCATGCTATGAAACCAAACATTCGTTTCTCCTACCTTGTTCCTCCTGACGGGGGCCTGGAGCAAAGCCCGACGGTACTGACGTGTCTGGTAGCTTTTGAAACTTTTCGCCATCCACTTCACAAAATGCTTCTAAATTTTGAATCCTCTGCAGTATATCACCTAAAATCATACCCTGTATAACCCCATTAGGTTGAAAGAAACTGTTTCCTGGATCGAAGTCTGGAAATTCGAAGTCAGGAATTGGCGATGTGTCTCCGATACTGACATCTTCTCCCCAGGTCATGGATGTGATGGTAATCACAACTAGGACAACACTTATTGCACGGGCCGGCTTCATGATGCAACTGTCAGAATGCTGTGGTGTAGAAGCTGGGATAACTGCAGAAGGAATGCCATGAATCTATTTGATCGTGTGTATTACCTCATTTGAACAGTTGGCCTATCTCGAGACCTCGATACTTCCATTATGCGGCACGAATTCACGCGAGTGCCCCTTCCCTCGATTATTTTGATAACTTCTTTTATTTCTTCATTATGCTTGCCAAGGATTTGCGTCTTGTATATCGCTTTAAGCTCTCTCAAGATCTGGTTTGATGTCATGATAACTCCAATTACTCGTTACCCAAAGCGCCTTCCATCTGTTTCTGTAACTCAATCCGTGTTTTCGATAAACACGGTGATCGACTAAAACTATACAACTCGAGATGCGAATCATCAATGTCATGCCAACGAACTGCGGTTTCTTCTGTAGCTTTGCGGCTCTTCGCGGTAAACGAAGACGGCGTCTCCCCAGGAGATACTTGCACCTGCTGGCATTTCGTGCAGGTGCCGATGTTATCATTCATTTAATACTGTGGAAAATTGTGCCAGCTATTAATGTAAAAAGTATGTTGAACTACTTATATCGTATATACACGTGCAGTTACAGCCTAGAGCAAAGGGGTGTGGTTATATATTTTTATTAGATTTATTTGATTAACAAAACGTCAATCTATGTCAAATACATATTTATATAATTTGATATAAATGAAACTGAACTGCCTCTTAAAAGCTTTTGCATTTTAATTTTAAGCATAAAGCTTAGTCTGTAGATTTGTTTTCTTCATATTTCCTGTTTTATAGATTATCTCTGCTAAAGGCTTACATAAGAAATATATACACGAGATTACAGACTTAAAATAAACTCAGTGTAGTTAAATTTAGTGCACATGCTTTCCACCTATCTTACAAAATGTTTATATTATAATTTATTCTCGTGTTTATGCCCAATTACATAGGCGTCAAAAGATAACACATCATGCGCATTGCACCTTTCCCAGTTGAAAGTCAAATTAATATATAATACCTTGGAGAATGCACTGAACTGAATTTGAACTTTATTTACACTCTGGCTGTAATTCAACGGTATATGAGGTATACTGTAAAAATATAAGTAAGTAAACGACCAGATGGCACATTCGTCAGATATTCCAACGTGACGCCAATCAACTATTTTTGAATTAATGTTTACAGCGTCTTTAACCTTCTTGATCAGATAGTTTACAGAACTAATCTTTCAATCTTTTTGAATTGATGTTTACAGCGTCTTTAACCTTCTTGATCAGATAGTTTACAGAACTAATCTTTCAATCTTTTTGAATTGATGTTTACAGCGTCTTTAACCTTCTTGATCAGATAGTTTACAGAACTAATCTTTCAATCTTTTTGAATTGATGTTTACAGCGTCTTTAACCTTCTTGATCAGATAGTTTACAGAACTAATCTTTCAATCTTTTGCATCAAACTGCTTCGTTTTGCTCCTCATTAAAACAAGCCTCAGTGCTAGCTTTGTCACCCTCATTGAACATCATTTTGAAAAATCTTAATTTGTACTATCAGCTAAAGTTTGTTTTGTTTAACGACACTACTAGAGCACATTGATCATCGGCTATTAGATGTCAAACATTTGGTAATTCTGTCATATATAGTCTTAGTTAGGAAACCCGCTAAATTTTTCCATTAGTAGCAAGGGATCTTTTATATGCACCATCCCACAGACAGGATAGCACATGATATACCAGTCGTGATGGACTGGCTAGAACGAGACATAGCCCAATTGGCCAACGACGGGGATCGATCCTAAACCGACAGCGCATCAGGCGAGCGCTTTGGCACTGGGCTATGTCTCGCCCTCTTATACTATCAGAGACTTTCCAGTAAAACATAAATCGAACTCGCTATGCACAAGAAATGCGCAGCCCTAAGTGTATGCGACGTCGGAATTACATCTTTTAACATGCACATTTGATTCTGCATTCGTCCTAAAAACTTGAAATTTCTCACAACCATAATTTATGATATGAGAGAGAAAGAGAGAGAGAGAGAGAGAGAGAGAGAGAGAGAGAGAGAGAGAGAGAGAGAGAGAGAGAGAGAGAGAGAGAGAGAGAGAGAGAGAGAGATGGAGAAGCTAAAATGAAAAGTTAAAAACAAATAACATGACAGACAAAAACCTGCACAGACAGACACACAAGGCATAATGATGAATTTGTCCGTTTCGATCGTTGGTATAGAGAGGAAACATGCTGCCTCTACCTGATAGCATGACTACTCCTACCTAATAGAAGCAAGTAATCTTTAAATGCACTTTCCAACAGACAGTCTAACAGCACATGCCACGGCCTTTGATATACCAGTCGTATGACATAGAGTTTTACGGTAAACATCAATAGCAATCGATCCTACTACGACCCATCGCAGCTCGGGCACGACCGGTGTAAAAACATGTTATAGGGTATACCACATACGAGGGTCGTGTCGAACTTACAAAAATTAGAGGGGGTGGGAGGGGGAGCAGGATACAGTTATATGAAATATGATAGCTCTGTGACGTATATAAGTTAAATGTGTTCTAGTCAGAAAAGACGTTTAAATGTATTTTAAACCTAGCTGAATGGTGTTATTTATTTATTTATTTATTTTTATATATTTGTACTTTTTGGTCATTAGAGTATGTCCCAGTAATGGTTTCACGACATCACAAGTAATGAGGTGATTACACAGTACATATTTATGACATCACAAGTAATGAGGTGATTACACAGTATATATTTATGGTTGTTTGAAAGCTCAAATGTTACTATTTATGATCAGTGACATATTTTAAGAGTCAACTTGTTGGTGTCCCTTATTACTTACTAAACTCCGTTACACATTAAATAAACGAAACCTGGGCAAATCTAGTAAATTGTATTCTACTTGAAGTGATACTGTAGGAAACCGTTTGATGGGAAAGTTTTCATAACAGAAAAAAGTGCCACAGTTTGGAACAGAATTTTTTTAAATTAATTGGCAAGATGCCTTAGGTAAGTGAGTAGGTTCAATCATCTTCAACTCCGATCACTTAGTTAAACATATATCTCACTTGTCAAATATAAATTGGTTTCACACCTGTAACCGGCCTCGGTGGCGCAGTAGTTAAGCCATCGGACTACAGGCTGGTAGGTACATGGTTTGCAGCCCAATACCGGCTCAAACGCAGAGCGAGTTCTTAAGAGCTCAATGGGTAGGTGTAAGGCCACTACACCCTCTTCTCTCTCACTAACCACAAACCAACTAACACCTAACCCACTGTCCTTGACAGGCAGCCCACTGCCCAGATAGCTGAGGTGTGTGCCCAGGAGAGCGTGCTTGAACCTTAGTTGGATATAAGCACGAAAATAAGTTAAAATGAAATGAAATCACACCTGTAATTAACTCACAGCCCACACTTACATGAGGTTGCATAATCAATTATTCAGTCAATAGTATTATGAATTATCTGCTCATAATGGTAATGTCCCTCAACTCAGTTATCTCAACTCCATTACAATGCTTAGTGTTGTAATGTGTGTCAGTCGTAACGGAGTTGAGGTTATGCATGACTCCCTCAACTTCATTACGCTTTTAATAATGTCCTCAACTCCAAGACGAATAGAGTCTAGAGTATAATAAAGTTCACTATATACTAATTATTTAAATATAATATTAAAATCATATGAAATTCAGTGGTCATAGTTGTTTTATATGCTTCCCAATAATCATATATTTTTAATTCAAAATTGACACAATGGAATAACACTCAAAAGGAAATAAGCAAAACTTGTGATATATTTAGACAATGAAATGAAATATATCTAATTATTATATACATCTTCCACATTATCGATTTTGTGAGTAACGGAGTTGACTTTAAACTTAATAAGCATCATTTCTATTTGTAATAAATTAAAAAAAATGTGCAAAACATTTTTGCTGAATAGCATATAATAACCAGAAATGCAATAAACATAATCCGAGACCAAAACAATTATATTTGAAAAGCGATTTTTCTAGGTTTAAAGATGTGAATTTGACCATTCAATTTCTTTTTTTACCCAGATACGTTTTGAAACAACTCGTTGTTATATATAAATGGTATCTAACGGTCACTCATGTAATATTATGTTTATCATACGATTCAGATTACGATTATGTTTCCTTGATTGAAATTCCATTTAACAACGTGTTTCCATCAACTATATTAATAATGACATAACAAAAATCTCATTTATTATTCCGAGAGGTGCTCGTCCATATCTCGTATTCCACCCAACAAGCCTATGACACTTTCACATAATCGTATTCCTGCGTGACATGTACGACATTACACAAGGATCCATATTTAAACGACCCACCAGTGGGAGCCACACGACTGGTGGTGACAGTCACATTACGCGGTGTAGTTCAAAATGGTGTTTTGTTGCGGGCAGACAACAGTGATGTTGAAAGTTGCCGCCTTGGTGATGTTCATGACGTTCGTCTTGCACCTGATCGGGTTCGCCTCGCCCTTCTGGAGTCGGAGAACCAACTCTAACGAGGGCATGTGGGAGGTCTGTCAGAACGGATTATGTGTGTCGTCACTAGCATCGCCAGCCCTCATTGGTCAGTATTTATAGATCATGTTGGATTTTGGGGGTTTTGTGTCTGTTTGTGTGTGTGTGTGTGTGTGTGTGTGTTGTTGTTGTTGTTGGTGTTTGTTTTTTTGTGTTTGTTTGTTTGTTACAGCAAAGGGAAATATAACCTAAATTGATCCAAAGAACGTTTTGCTAACATTCACGAGCTATTTGATTTGTTCCCGACGTAGTCATTTGTTTCAATGTGAAGCGCATAAACCAGTCTAGCGGTCCTTTTTCTGCTCGGTCTGGCTGAACTCTTCTATACTGAACTCCCTTAAAAACGCACCAGACAATATGTGTAGTTGTAAAAAGAATACGAGAAGAATTAACAATGACATATCTAACTGATTTTGTATCATTGAATGTATTCTGGTAGGCAATAATAACCCCAAATAAATACAAGGGTATGCCTAACGTTACTAATTGTATGTTTTATAACAACTTCACATTTATGCGATAGTAATAACAACTGGAAATTGGGTGATGCCTTTTCAGTGGAGTTCAGTGTAATATTTATTAACGACATCTCAGCACATTTTCAAATACGGTTATTTCGTTATTTAAACACATGGTCTAGAATCAGCCAGACCGAGCGGAGAAACGTCCGGCTGACTGCTTTATGCGCTTCACGGTAAACCAAATGGCCACGTTGGTAACCAATCAAATAGTTCGCGAACATTAGCAAAAAGTTCAGTGGCTGAACTTGGGGCTGCTGCTGCCACGTAGGCTATCCTTATCGAATAGTAGCGAGGGCTCTTTTACATGCACATTCGAATATACAGGTCAGGACAACACATACCACGATTCTTGGGCACTTTGGGATGGTCCCGTCCGAACTAGTGTCCCAAGACTGGTACATCAAAGACCGTGACAGGTGCTGTCCAGTCTTTGGAAAGTACTTACCTTTGTTTGACGCCCAATAGCTGATGTATATTTTTTGTGCTGAGGTAGCGTTAAACATTCATTCATTCATTCATAGACCTAAAAGATCTCTTGCTGCTAAAGGAAAAATGTAGCGGGTTTTCTGTAAGACTTGACATCCAACATGATGATTAATACATCAATGTACTCTAGCTGTATCGCTAAACAAAACGGACTTTTAAAAAACTGTTTGGGACGTGGGTAAATGTGTGGACCATAAGGCGTAAATTCCATTTGTACATAATCCATATGCGTATACGTAACGGTAATCCGTATTCGTATACGTAACGATAATCCGTATACGTAACGGTAATCCATATGTGTATACGTAACGGTAATCCGCAATGCGTATACGTAACGGTAATCCGTATGTGTACACGGATAGGTAATCCGTAACAATCACTTTCTAGGCATATAATATAGGTCGAGTAGTATTTATACATTTCCGTACGCTTCTTTGCTTTATGAAGAACTTTGTTTTGTTTTTACGACAATACTAGAGCACATTGATTTATTAATCATCGGCTATTGGATGTCAAACATTTGGCAATTTCGACATATAGTCTTAGAGAGGAAACCCGCTACATTTTATTTTACTATTAGAGGCAAGGGATGTTTTATATACATCATCCCACAGACAGGATAGCACATACCACGACCTTTGATATACCAGTCGTGGTGCACTGGATGGAGCGAGTGTTACTTATATGTATACGCACAAGTGGATTACGTACAAATGGAATTTGAGTATTACTCTTCAGACAGCCCTCTACAGTTCAAACACATTTGGCATAAATATATTGCTTTCCACAATTTCCATAGACATCGAAAGATGTCACTAACGGTGTGTGTGTGTGTGTGTGTGTGTGTGTGTGTGTGTGTGTGTGTGTGTGTGTGTGTGTATGTATAGTAATTTGCAACAAGATATCTTTTATATGCACTTTCCCACAGACAGGAAAGCACATACCACAACATTTGACCAGTTGTGGTGCACAGATTGGAATGAGAAAAAAACAATCAGTTGAATGGATCCACTGAGGTGGTTCGATCCTGCGATATACATATGTTTAGTGCTTACCTTTGTTTGATACTCAATAGGCCTCTTCGATGTCTTTATCGTTAAGCCTTCATTAATTCATAACGGAGTATTTTGTGTGCGAGTTATTTTCTATGAAAATGTAAGATAATTTGGTATGAGTATTTTCCAGGTCAGGTGTGGTTCCAGGCGGTTCTATGAAAATGTTTTCTCTAAGGTAACTGTGTGTGTATTTTCCAGGTCAGGTGTGGTTCCAGGCGGTTCTATGAAAATGTTTTCTCTAAGGTAACTGTGTGTGTATTTTCTAGGTCAGGTGTGGTTCCAGGCGGTTCTATGAAAATGTTTTCTCTAAGGTAACTGTGTGTGTATTTTCCAGGTCAGGTGTGGTTCCAGGCGGTCCAGATAGTGGAGACCATGGCCGTGCTCACCGCTAGCACCGCCATCATCCTCGTTCTCGTTGTGCTCTTCTCCAGCAAACTGGCCCGGAGCAAGTCTACCCTTGTGGCAGCCACCGTTTTGTCATTCTTAACAGGTACGTTTCGGTCACTAGGGGCATAGCAAACTGTTCGGTCGGTCGGTCGGTCGGTCTCTCTCTCTCTCTCTCTCTCTCTCTCTCTCTCTCTCTCTCTCTCTCTCTCTCTCTCTCTCTCTCTCTCTCTCTCTCTCTCTGTGTGTGCGTGCGCGCGTGTGTGTGTGGGGTGGGGGTGGGGGGGGGGGGGGGAGCATTACAATAGTCCTACTTAAAACAACATTTTTTCTTTCTTTTCTCTTTCATTATTTTCTTTTAATTTCTTTAATGTTTTATAAATGAAGAAGATATTTCATATTCAACGTATATCTTCTCAAATTTAAAAACATTGGAACTATATTCGGGGCCGTTGATCAATTAAGTAAGGCTCTGGGGCATGGGGAGGGGTATCATGGGATGCGTTACTAAACATTCAATGATTGTGGTCTCACTATACAGTTTTCTCGTATAGCCTATGTCAAATGTCAGTCACCAATATAGTGCATATTTCTATGCCGGTCTTTACCTTACGCGTTCAGTTCACTTCTAGAGAGTGGAGCATCAGAAATGACAATATATAGCCACCGGAGGGCCTATAACTGCCATCGGACCTATAGCAAGGTCAATCTAAAAAACACAACAAAAAACCCCAACCATTTAATAGCATAACATTACGTAAATTTAGAGGTAGATATATCGTGTTACAAAATGTTTCAAGACGGATGGTTATTGTTGAAGAATCACTTTGAAGTGGAGGAACACAGCCTATGTTTATTAGGGTGCGGGGAAATGCATGATTCCCCGTGAAATGTTTATGTATTGATGACATTAGCCCGAGTACTCTCCGACAGATCGATCATAACCGTCCAATTGCCAGTCTAGCTCTCGAACGGTGGAGTACTCGGGCTAGGGTGAAACCCGATTTACCCATGATGCTGCCGACGACCCTAAAATGGATCCTACTATTAGAATATTTTGTTTCTCTTTCTCTCTGCAGTGGTGTTCATCCTGATGGGAATTGTCATCTACGCTACCAAAGGCTCTGTGTTTTTCGAAGCTGTGTTCGCCACGGATTTCGCGGTGGGTTTCGCCTACATCCTCATCACCGTGGCCATGGTGGGCTGGCTGCTCGCGGCAGTCCTGCTGGCCGTGGATCTCGACCAGAAACTCGAGACAAGAAGAAAGACCTTACAGCGAGCAGACGACACTGCCGGACCAGTCACGTCCACGTCTGAACCATAACCTGCCAGTCCTTGAAGCGAACCCACCGAAACGCTTTTGGCGCCAAATTTGAAAAGTCATTAACATACGAGATGTGGGTGGGGGTTAGGGGTCAACTGCCCCACCCCCTTACACACACACGTGCTGGAATAAATCTTCGCATTCGGGCAAAAAAAAATGAAGATGTTCAGGCAAAATATCCTTGTTTTAAAACTTTTCACCATGTATTTCCATCATTCTACTCGCAATATTAGTTGCAGTTCATGTGAAAAATGTGTAGCGAGTCGTTTGGAACCGTACATAGCTGTTTGGTAGTAATACAAATATGAATAAACGTTGTTATCTAGATTCGGGCATTTTCGTTTAATTCGGGCAAAAATCAGCCAGTCCACCACACTCAACAACAACAACAACAACAAAAAAAAAAAAAAAAAAAAAAAGAAAGAAAGAAAAAAAGGACCCCATACGCCTAAGCCATGGTGCCAGACCGATTGACATGTTAAATGGCCAAACCCGCTATGTAGTCGCAATATGCTAGTTATTATCAATAGATTGCCATATGCTAGTTATTATCGGTAGATCGGAGCGAGACATATCCAATTGGTCAAGCGCTCGCATAATGCGTTAAATAAAACGTTCGAACTTCTTCCTTCCTTCCTTCCTTATTGATAGAATAAATTAATTATACTCCCCATCAATAATTAAGCAACTTAAGTTTGTTTTATTCATATGATTCGGTTTTCTCCTGTTTCAACCTGTGCTTCAAAATGCCATAGCATAGGCCTTGGTATGTGCTGTCTTTTTTTTAAAAATAGGAAATTGCATATAAAAGATCCCTTGCTGCCAAAAGAAAATAATTGTAAAGTTTCCTTTGAAGATTGCCTGTGAGAATTGCCAAATGTTTGACATCCAGTAGCCAATGATTAATTAATGTATTTTAGTGGCATCGTTAACATGTGAAATAACACACACACACACACGCACGTACGTACGTACGCACGCACTCGCGCTCATCGGTCTTGGAGAAACCACCAGATATGATGACTAGATAAAGTTCTATATTTTCGGTCACTAAGTTAAAATTACTCAAATAGCTTATTTTCGATGAACCTTCTAAAAAGCGCCAAATTATTTCATCAAAACTGCGTAAATCTTTACTGTTTCCAGGGCCGTACCCTCCGGGGGGGGGGGGGGGCAGGGGGGGGGGGCAGCTGCCCCCCCCTGAGAATCTTGTCCTTTTTTTTTTTTTATATATCTCCAGTAATAGCATAGAAATGTTTAATCTTTATAGTATGTTAAAAATTATTTATAAAATTTAGTGCCCCCCCCATGGATTTTGGTCAGGGTACGGCCCTGGTTTCGGACTTAATCCTACGGGACATTCAAAATTCCGTAGTCCCACAAATGTCCCCGCCCGCTACCGACCCTGGTCGGGCTGCCAGTGCTCTCTTGCACTGGACTAGCGCGGACGGTTCCTTCTCCCATCAACCCCAAACCATTCCCTGTCCAGGGCCCCGTTCCACGAAGCGATCTTAGCGCTAACATTACCGTAAGCGCATTTATAAGGCAACTATAGATGCTCTTAGTGTGATCTTAGGGTTAAGATCGCTTTGTGAAACGGGGCCCTGCCCCATGGCAGGTGTGCGCTACAACAGCTTGCTTTAATTAAGCCATGGGTAGGCCCGAATACATGCGAGTCATTCTGCAGTAACAGGGCAAATTGGTAAAACAAAAATGTTCAAGTAATATTTTTATTTGTGTTATCTTAGCAAACAATCATGGGCGTCATTTGGTGGGGGGACAGGGGGGACAGAATATCTGATGTCCCCCCCCCCCACAATATCGTCTGAACCATAACCTGCCAGTCCTTGAAGCGAACCCACCGAAACGCTTTTGGCGCCAAATTTGAAAAGTCATTAACATACGAGATGTGGGTGGGGGTTAGGGGTCAACTGCCCCACCCCCTTACACACACACGTGCTGGAATAAATCTTCGCATTCGGGCAAAAAAAAATGAAGATGTTCAGGCAAAATATCCTTGTTTTAAAACTTTTCACCATGTATTTCCATCATTCTACTCGCAATATTAGTTGCAGTTCATGTGAAAAATGTGTAGCGAGTCGTTTGGAACCGTACATAGCTGTTTGGTAGTAATACAAATATGAATAAACGTTGTTATCTAGATTCGGGCATTTTCGTTTAATTCGGGCAAAAATCAGCCAGTCCACCACACTCAACAACAACAACAACAACAAAAAAAAAACAACAAAAAAAGAAAGAAAGAAAAAAAGGACCCCATACGCCTAAGCCATGGTGCCAGACCGATTGACATGTTAAATGGCCAAACCCGCTATGTAGTCGCAATATGCTAGTTATTATCAATAGATTGCCATATGCTAGTTATTATCGGTAGATCGGAGCGAGACATATCCAATTGGTCAAGCGCTCGCATAATGCGTTAAATAAAACGTTCGAACTTCTTCCTTCCTTCCTTCCTTATTGATAGAATAAATTAATTATACTCCCCATCAATAATTAAGCAACTTAAGTTTGTTTTATTCATATGATTCGGTTTTCTCCTGTTTCAACCTGTGCTTCAAAATGCCATAGCATAGGCCTTGGTATGTGCTGTCTTTTTTTTAAAAATAGGAAATTGCATATAAAAGATCCCTTGCTGCCAAAAGAAAATAATTGTAAAGTTTCCTTTGAAGATTGCCTGTGAGAATTGCCAAATGTTTGACATCCAGTAGCCAATGATTAATTAATGTATTTTAGTGGCATCGTTAACATGTGAAATAACACACACACACACACACGCACGTACGTACGTACGCACGCACTCGCGCTCATCGGTCTTGGAGAAACCACCAGATATGATGACTAGATAAAGTTCTATATTTTCGGTCACTAAGTTAAAATTACTCAAATAGCTTATTTTCGATGAACCTTCTAAAAAGCGCCAAATTATTTCATCAAAACTGCGTAAATCTTTACTGTTTCCAGGGCCGTACCCTCCGGGGGGGGGGGGGGGGGCAGGGGGGGGGCAGCTGCCCCCCCTGAGAATCTTGTCCTTTTTTTTTTTTTATATATCTCCAGTAATAGCATAGAAATGTTTAATCTTTATAGTATGTTAAAAATTATTTATAAAATTTAGTGCCCCCCCCATGGATTTTGGTCAGGGTACGGCCCTGGTTTCGGACTTAATCCTACGGGACATTCAAAATTCCGTAGTCCCACAAATGTCCCCGCCCGCTACCGACCCTGGTCGGGCTGCCAGTGCTCTCTTGCACTGGACTAGCGCGGACGGTTCCTTCTCCCATCAACCCCAAACCATTCCCTGTCCAGGGCCCCGTTCCACGAAGCGATCTTAGCGCTAACATTACCGTAAGCGCATTTATAAGGCAACTATAGATGCTCTTAGTGTGATCTTAGGGTTAAGATCGCTTTGTGAAACGGGGCCCTGCCCCATGGCAGGTGTGCGCTACAACAGCTTGCTTTAATTAAGCCATGGGTAGGCCCGAATACATGCGAGTCATTCTGCAGTAACAGGGCAAATTGGTAAAACAAAAATGTTCAAGTAATATTTTTATTTGTGTTATCTTAGCAAACAATCATGGGCGTCATTTGGTGGGGGGACAGGGGGGACAGAATATCTGATGTCCCCCCCCCCCCCCCCCCACAATTTTACAATGACTCAATGGAAACTATGTGAATGTAAATTGCAGTATATATTTCAGAAAAATATTCAGTGTACATGGTGGTGCACTACTCTAAATAATGTTCTCAGACAGCCACAATGACCTTCATTTTTCGCCTAGGGCGCTCGCGATTAGTCGCACGAAATATTGTTAGAACCCAATTGTCCCCCCCCCCCCCCCCCACTTTTCCCTTGTAAATGACGCCCATGCAAACAATTCACTTTTTTTTATAAACGATTTTAATTGATAGATCAGAAACAACATAACTCGGCCATTCTCTTTATATGAACAAATTTGCTTACTACTAGTATGGACGGCACTTGCTTGAACCGTCCCTACTACTCTTACTAATTAATTGTTGTGTCATCTACGTAACGGTCATCTGCGTCATTTTTATATTGTGTGACGGAGATGACATTGACACCCAATAGTCTATGATTAATAAATCAGTGTGCTCTAATGGTGTCGTTAAACAAAACAAACTTTAACTTTTTGAGTGTGTCATAGATGAAACAATTATTGTCCGTCATATAACAAAGATACATGTATAGGCCCTGATATTAAAATGGAAGGAGGTAAGCACCTCGAACACCCTCCCGCAGTCATTTAGAAAACCCCCAGAAGAGCAATAAAACCAAACAACCCAACATTTTCCTAAAAAAACGGAGCCCTCTCCCCATAAATCAAACACAATTCAGTCAAACATGCCTGCTACCGGCCTCGGTGGCGTCGTGGTTAGGCCATCGGTCTACAGGCTGGTATGTACTGGGTTCGGATCCCAGTCGAGGCATGGGATTTTTAATCCAAATACCGACTCCAAACCCTGAATGAGTGCTCCGCATGGCTCAGTGGGTAGGTGTAAACCACTTGCACCGACCAGTGATCCATAACTGGTTTAACAAAGGCCATGGTTTGTGCTATCCTGCCTGTGGGAAGCGCAAATAAAAGATATCTTGCTGCCTGTCGTAAAAGAGTAGCCTATGTGGCGACAGCGGGATTACTCTAAAAAAACACAGTGTCAGAATGACCATATGTTTGACGTCCAATAGCCGATGATAAGATAAAAAATCAATATGCTCTAGTGGCGTCGTTAAATAAAGCAAACTTTACTTTACTTTCAAACATGCCTGCTATTCATTTTGAACAAATTAATTTTAAAATCTTTACACTAATTTGTCAACATTCCTATGATATGTATTCCCAAAAGTGCATACTTCTAACAATTTATTCACACACACACACACACACACACGCGCACACACACACACACACACTAAGGGGGTAAATAAGTCTTGAGTTGTTTGTGTCTTACATGGTAAACTGTTACATGTTTGGAAAGTCACTTTACCAAGTATCAAAGAAACTATATTTTATGAAAGGAAATACAATATTTTAGCTAAAATCTAATAGTATCAGCTGTCATTAAAATGTAAGTTCAATCCAAATTTAAGTTAAATGAATAGGTTATGCAAATATAATTCGTGTCACGTAACCGAACAATCGGTTATCTAGGTACAAATCATGTGAATCGACTTTTGGTTTTTTAAAGATTTTGCTTAGTATTAAAGGTCTAAGTTGCGGTTCACGCCAAAAACATTTATTAGGTTTTGCTTTGAAACAAAATTTATACCTTCAGCTATATGCCTATAAACAATTACAACCAAATAATTCCATTTACTAGAAGACAATGTATTTTAGGGGGGAATCTTGATTGTCACACACATTAACTAGAGACATCACTGTTTTATACGTACACAATCAACACACTAAGTTTTTTCTATAATTCTTTGCAGACAACTGACAAACGAAGATGGTGACCATGCTATATTTAGCTACAACTTATTCGGAAACCCCCCTCTTATCGTCCAATAGAAGACTTTTACAAATTAATATTATTAAATTAATTATGGAAAGATTATGCGTGGGATCGATTAATTTGTAGTTATTTATTTCTTAAATAAATGTGAAAATAAAAATAAAAATAATAATTGTAGTTTCAACCTTGACATATACGTCACGGTGAGTTATTTACGTCACAACAGCTATTTTTTCCTTACTAATTATAAACTATTGAAAAGTAATATAATTGAGAAATAGCGGTGTTCAGTAGGGAATGCACTTGTTTAACTTCACACAAGTTCCCGCACTCATAAAATTAAAAAGTATCTTGATAGAGCGATTATCTACATGGGATTGCGCTGAATATCTGGCATTGGGTAGATCGTCACAGTCCGAGAACCTGAATACTGTTCAGTTATGTCCAAGATATCAAACAAAATGTGAATATTAGTTTTACAAAGTAATGTAAATACGCTGTGATTCACATTAGCATGTTAAATAATATAGGAAACAAAATAAATTAAAGTTCAAGTAAGGCCACGTGTCGTGACGTAGATAACACTGAGACGGGACACCATGCAGATTTCAATAAATTTTAAATCGAAATCGGCCAGATAGACCACTGCTGCCAAAACGATTATGTACTTATGATAGGCTACTAATCTACCTAACTGATGAAGAAAAAGAGAGACAAAAGGTAGACAAAATTTTATTTTAATTGGACCTGAAATCTGCCAGGTACTGCAGAATGACTCGTGTATCGTTTTGCCCGTATTTGAGGATTTGCTCCAGCAGTGCCCCCCCCCCCCCCCCCCCCCCATGTCGTAAGCCTATGGTTAATACTAACTTCTCGCCAGTTCTGAAAGAAACACCTGAACATGTAATTAACTGTAATCAGTTAAGATTTAATTCCTGAAAGACACTACCCCGAGTCTGTAGCCATTTTAAAAGGTGTTCGAGAAATATATATATATTTTTAATATTATTAAAATTACAATTTACTGATATTTTCTATCTCTATGATCAATACATTTCTGGATATAGTAATATTTTGAAAAATCTTAATATCGATTTTTGTCTAAAACAATTTCTTACGTACAGATTTATTCTTCTTCCAATGACCAAACGAAATTTGAAATTTGGCCAAACGCCATTCCAAATGTATTTATAGGTATAATGTTTTATATTTAAAATTACATTCCCTGGAATATTATTATTATTAAAGCATATAGAACAGAAAATCCAATTACGTTTGGTGCATATATAACGCTGCACTCCGCATTGGTTTCACTACGCTGGCTTATCCAGGTCAAAAACAAAGCCATGATTTTGAAAGTGGAACACTTTTAACGGGCTCGTACCGATCTCGGTTTTCATTGGCTTATCACAAGTATAGAATTCCCAAACAAGAGATCACGTGAGATTTCCCAATTTTTGAACAAATTTAACTGTCTCATATCTCCAAAACATATTTATATCCATAGAGGTATGGTACAACGCCTTTCCAGGGGTCGGCGAGTGGGGGATTTGCCTTGAAATTTTTACAGTGGCCAGCTGTTGGCATACGCGTTACATGTAAAGGGGTGTTACCAATTACGTAACGCTCTAGGCGTAGAGGAAGAGGGTACTGTGTTCGATTTATGTAACATTTTTCAAGACTATATGTTATTTTTATTCATTACTTAGACCTAAAAAGGTGTTTTTTGGAAATGCGCTGTCAGCCTAGGATCGATCCCCATCGGCAGGTATATAAAAAGACCATGGTATGTGATATCCTGTCTGTGGGATGGTACATATAAACAATCCCTTTCTAAAAAAAAATGTAGCGGGTTTCCAAGGCGCGTGTGCAGGGATTTCAGCGGGGTTGGGGTTATAGACTGTGTTAAGCGAAGTTTATATGGGGCCATGCTCCCCCAAAAAATACATTTCATTTTTTTTTAAGCTTGAGCAAGTAAGGGTTTCGACCTCCAATACCCTTCCCCTGCACATGCACCCGATTCCTCTCTAAGATTATGTCAAAATTACCAAATGTTAGACATCCAACAGCAGATGGAAGGAAGGATAGGATATGTTTTATTTAACGACGCACTCAACACATTTTATTTACGGTTGTATGGGGTCGGATGATTATTAAATCAATATGCTTTATCTTTGATGTCGTTAAACACACCCCCCCCCCCCCCCAACTTTACCTTTTCCAAATGAAATAATATTTATTTGAATTTGTCGATTTTAACACGTAAAATTAAGAAGTGAAAACGTTCATTGTCTACTTTAGAATATTTTATTTTAAAAATATATACATGATTAATATGTTACTAGTATACAAACTAAACTTTGAAAGTTCTACTAACACTTTATAAAATATCAATTCTGAAATAGGAAGGTACGACTGTCGATACTACGTTGCCAAGATCAAACCGGTTTCAACTACAGCGCAAGATTTCTCTTTTAATTTTTTGAGACGAACCCTACAATTTGAAATCGGCAAACGCACGTGTTAACTGAAACTGACAACAGGCTGTCGTTTGTGCTTTGCCGAGCTATGGCGGCACAGGCGACGAATCAAGCGTATACGTTTGACGATATCCGTTCATAGCGAACACACACAACTTTTTTTAAAAGTGCATTTGAGCTTGTATTTCACATTTGTAGGTAGTACTAAACCAAATAATTTCCGGCTGGGTCAAAGTGCGAGGTGCACCCAACTTTTGATAGAGAAGTGAACACCACAAGTCCTGTGATTGGTTATAAATGTGAGTGTGTTGGTTGTAAAAAATAATAGTTTCATCTGGGTAAAAAAAAAATTGCAATTTTATTTCATCTAGTACCAATGTGTCAAGTAGCCTTGTGCTTGAAACATGTATGGGGTACCTGTAAAAAAAAGTACTCGAATTTTGTGCGAAACTAGGGTAGTCATAGACGCTACCCGTTATCTCAGAAACGAGCAGCTTGACCCCCATTTTTTTCTGATTCATTTTAAGTGTAAGGGGTGGTAGTATTTATATCCGTGGCGTTTATGTCGGTTGATACGTTGCAGGTAGGAGTTTTAGCCACATATGTTACTATTGTCGTCTATGGGATTTGATTTGGTAGTATACACCCTGTACATGATGTTATAATATGGTAACCAGATAATGTAACTTTAAAACATGTTATGGTAAGATAATGTTTTAAAAAACAGAAAAAGCAGTATGTGTGTTTATTATTAGGGGAACAAATGAAAGTCTTGTTAGGGATGACAACTCAGGGTAATCCGTTTAATGTTGCTACTTTAAGCTTACGATACATTCAACATTGGCAACATATGAACACGATCGCAAACAGCTTTGATCACTATACCTCATATATTCACAATTATTAAGTTATTCCCAAAAAAATATTTTGTAATGGTTGAATTAAGTAAAAATAAATAGTGTGTTCAATTTGTCTTCAATATTTTTATTTGTCATAAAACATTTCCATAAAATAATAACATGTAATATCACAGTAATATGCTAATGAGTAAATTAACATCCTCTACATATTCAGATTGTGAGCATAATTTCATAACATTCACAGTACATTTTTACAAAGGCGAATAAAATATATTCTGTAGAGCTGTCACACGAAGGTAATTATATATCGGATGCACCCCCCCCCCCCCCACCCCCCCGATGACCCTACTGAATATATAATTATTTTAAGGTACATGTATAGGGACTATAATTTTAACATTTCACACCCATTACTATGTGGATATTTGACACTTTCAGTGAAAATTTTAGACCCATGTGTCAAATCTTGTTAAAATAGCAACAGAAACAAAATTGTAAGTAAACAAATGTAACACCTAATCAATGTGGGATTGTCTAAAAGGTAATTTTGACTGTAATTTTAATATTTGACACTCATTAGTAATGAGTCATTACTATAATTATGTATATGGATATTTTTCATCTTCAGTGACAATTTTAGGCCAAATATTGTTAAAATCATAACTGATTTAAAATTGTAAGTAAAAAATGTGATGGCAAAAGCGAAGTGAAATGTTATCTACTTTTGTTTATTTGAAAATGTGGTCAATGTGTCCACCGTCTTGATTTCTTCCAGTGTGATTTCTTCCCATTTCTTACTTATTTTGTCTTTTAGTTCATTTAGTGCCCAGGGCACAATATTTCACAAGAACCGTTGTTCTGTTTGTGTGTCGGTTACGCAACTTTAAAATCACGAGAACTGCCAATCGATTATGTGGTGAACAATTACATTCTAAAATTAAAAGTACCATATATCAGTAATGAAAGTGAAAATCAATTTATGTTTTTAAATACATTAGAACCACCAATGTAGCACAGAACCATAGTTCAAGTGCTTTAGGATTAGGTAAGCCTCACACATTGGTTCTGAGAACTATATTCACCGAACAATCGGTTACCTAAGTAAAACTCACATGAACTGATTTCCAGTTACTTGAGATTTTAAAATATTGTCCCCGGCTGCTGCAGTGCCGTAAATAAACTTAGCTTTTGCCATCACATTTTTGTTTACTTACATACCTTTTAGCCAATTCCATATTCAGGAGGCCACCTGATATAATAAAAAATCATATGTTATTTATATTAAATATGGTACATTAGAATAATAGTGTTGTTAGGAATAACAATGGAATAACAAAAATAAATAGACATGAAAAAAAAGGTAACACATCACACACACACACACACACACACACACACACAATGGAAACACAAAATGGTTTATAAAATGGATCAACAAGGTGCATCATTATAGCTGTAGCATAAACATTTCTACACAAAATTAAAAGTAAATATACTGCAAATAAATAATTCCAAATTAAATTATCTTTATTTGACCAGTGCCTAAAAATAAATACAGGCAGTCTATGTGCATGATACTGACAAATATAACACACTCGGTGATATGGACATTAAAAATCACACCCACAACAACAACAAATTGTTATTAATTATTACATTATAAATGGCCAACAGCATGTCTTGTTTTTGCATTTGAGAATAATTTCAAGGGTATAAAACATGACCTTCATTCCATAAAAAGGTAATTATAATCCACCCATCCAACCAATGGTGAACCATTTGCCTACAAGTGATCCAGCCAGACTTGTAAAATCTGGTATTTCCCTTTGAATCTAAACTTTTCTCCTCTACATTACACACAATTTGTTTGTCAAGATGCCAGGGAAATCACATCTACGGGTATGCCATTGAAAAAATGGATGTACCAATGACCTTCCCACCCACTGTTGTGGGCTATGAACCGATGGCACTCACATGTCCTCCCGATAAGCCATCGCACCAAGCTGATTTGAGAAAGTTGGAAAACACCACACACCCTCTGGATCAGGCTATAGCCCTGGGATATGAACCCAAATTAACACGTAAATATTGATTTATTCGACGACATCACATGTCGATTGATTAATCATTGGCTATTGGATGTCAAACATTTGATAATTTTGAATCCTAGTTGTACCGAAAATCCTCTATATTTTACCCATAGCAGCAAAAATATTTTATAGGCACTTTCTCACAGACAGGACAGAACTCTACGGACTGAGGTAGATCCCGCTCCTGTGACGGCAGTACCAGACATAGACAATGAGTTTACACCTACTCTCTGGGGATTGAGCTAGATGACAGTACCAGACATAGACAGTGGGTTTACACCTATTCTCTGTGGACTGAGCTAGACGACAGTACCAGACATAGACAGTGGGAGTGGGTTTACACCTACTCTCTGCGGACTGAGCTAGACGACAGTACCAGACATAGACAGTGGGTTTACACCTACTCTCTGCGGACTGAGCTAGACGACAGTACCAGACATAGACAGTGGGTTTACACCTACTCTCTGCGGACTGAGCTAGACGACAGTACCAGACATAGACAGTGGGTTTACACCGACTCTCTACGGTGAGAATTACACAAACAGAAGATGCATAATTTTTTCCACTAGCATGCTTTTGTCATTCTTCTTTTCATCCCTTATTTGACCTTTCATTTATTCTGTTGTAAGCTGTTTATCTTCTCTTGCTGTGAGCTCACCAAATTCCACAACTGTCAAAACAATAAAAATAAAAATAATTTACACATAAAATACAGTGAAACCTGTCTAAACTGGATCATGCTGGAGACTTAATATTTATCGGGTTTAAACAGGATTCAGTGTTTAGAGGGTTGCGGTTTAGAATTTAGAACATTTGTGACCATGAAAGTTAGCTGGTTTTGACAGGATTCCAGTTTGTTCTGGGTCCAGTTTAGACAAGTTTCAGTGTACTATGATTAGATAAATGATATTAACCAAGTTAAGAAGCAAACACAGTGTAAAACGAGGCCTGTTAACAACTGGCTGTTTATTACAGGTGATACTAGTTGATCAGAAAGGAAAATAATATTTGTTCAACAACACCTCAGCACATTTTAATACAGTTTGTTTTGTATAACACCACCACTAGAGCACATTGATTAATTAATCACTGGCTATTTGGATGTCAAACATTCAGTAATTCTGACTTGTAGTCATCAGAGGAAACCTGCTACATTTTTCCTAATGCAGCAAGGGATTGTTTATATGCATGTTCCCTCAGGCAAGAAAGCACATACCACAGCCTTTGACCAGTTGTGATGCACTGGTTGGAATGAGAAAACCCCCAATCAGTTGAATGGATCCACCAAAGTGGTTCAATCCTGCGACTCGAGCACCTCAGTTGAGCACTCAACTAACTGAACTAAATCCCACCCCTCCCATTTTAAACTACTGCTATGTGGTTTCTAGCATATTAGTCCAGGTAAAATTATCTAAGCCAGATCGAGTCGGAAATGTTTGAACATTGATTGTTATGTAGAAATATATGCAGATTTAAGATCTACAACTCGTACTTGCCTAAACCTGTATGTTAACTAGATATTTACATACTTTTAATGGTACAAGTAAACATTTTGTTGATCTGCTGATATCCAAAAACAATAGTGTCCATTCCAAACCATTTATTTTACAAATGTATCCAACTAATTTTTGGTCTTTAGATATGCTTTGAAACAATGAGATGGAAGATAAATGATATCTAATGGCCCACTTATGTAGTATTCTCTATTTATTTAACAATAAAATAAAATTAAATCCCTCAAATACAATATCAACTGAGTTATACTGGCATTTGAAAAGAACCTTTTTGTTTTCTTCCTCTAAATGTCTGATCTTAGCTTGCAGCTCTGATATAATCGTCTGTGGATCTTCAGGTTCATCTACAGGTAGCCGCTCTAGTTGAATTTCACTCTCGTTCACAGATGCCTGAAACAGAAGAACAAAATAATACATGATAAAGTGACACACATTTCAGCTCAATATTTTGAGACAATTAAAAACAAATCTGGAAAACACATTTTTGTATCTCCTAAGTTTAAAGGTCATAACTGTTAAAATTGGGTAAATTGCTATGAAAGTCAAACTTGATCTTACATGATAAAGGTATACACAAAATTTCAGCTCAATATCTCGAGGCATTCCGGAAAACTATATGTAGGACTGACGGACATGCAGACAAAAAGATGAAGACTAAACCTATAGTCCCATCCAGTTGGACTGGTAGGGGACATATAACGCTGATCTTTTGGTGTGCTTTTATGGCCTAAAATATCACTTATCTTGCAGTTCAGTAGTTCAGTTTTTCCTCCTTGCACATTATTTTTATTACACGTACCTCTTCCTGAACTGCTACATGGACTGAGGCTTTACCTCCTGAGTGTGTTGAATCACCTGGTGTTATTGGTATTACTTCAGCATTCTGTAATTCCTGGAAAAACAAACAGTACCCAATGAAACATCAAACAAGGGAAAACTCCATAAAATGGATGCCAAACATGTGTAAACATACTATGCTAACCATAAATGTAACCATACAATGTTGTTTTTGTAATTGGCCCTGCAACAAGCAGAATGAGTATCATTAACCCAGCATAAGTCATATAATGTTAAAGAGTCAAACTGTATATGCAGACCACCTTAGGGACACAATGACTGTGACCTTTGCATCTCAAGTGTTCCCTATAGCCAGGTAGTTGTTATACATGGCGTCCTTTACATCAGGATAGATTGTATAACATACTAACCTCTTGTGACCAGAATATTTGCCTCATGCAGCCACATTATTTCTTGTTGCCAGGATACTAGCATTTTGTAGCCCAAGATATTGACCTTTTGTAGCCAAGATCATACTGGCAATTTTTAGTCAGGACAGATAATAGGTTTTAACATGCATTCAGAACAAGCTGTTGTGGCACACGCCTGTCATGGGCACTGGTGTCAACTTAAGCTGGCTCCTCTGTCATTCATTCATTCATTCATTTCAACGTATTTTCGTGCTTATATCCAATTAAGGTTCAAGCACGCTGTCCTGGGCACACACCTCAGCTATCTGGGCTCTCTGTCCAGGACAGTTCGTTAGTTGTTAGTTGGTTAGTGGTTAGTAAGAGAGAAGAGGGTGTAGTGACCTTACACCTACCCATTGAGCCCTTAAGAACTCGCTCTGGGTTGGAGCCGATACCGGGCTGCGAACCCTGTACCTACCAGCCTGTAGGCTTAACCACTACGCCACCAAGGCCGGTGGCTCCTCTGTTCAGGACAGGACCTTTTATAGTCAGGATACTAATTACCTCTTATAGCTGATACGATGCTAACCATTTGTTGTCAGGACACTAATCTCTTGCAGCCAGAATATTAATGTGGTAACCAAAACATTTATGAAGACACTACCCTCTTGATACACTAACCTTTGGTATAGCCAGGATACAAACTCATATTAGTCACAATACTAACCTCTTGTAGCCAGAATAACCTCTGGCAATCAAGATAGAAATCTTCTGTATCCAGGATACAAATCTACTGTAGCCAGAATAACCTCTGGTAGTCAGGATAGTAATGTTTTGTATCCAGGATACTAATCTACTGTAGCTAGAATAATAACCTCTTGTAGTCGGGATACTAATATCTTGCATCCAGGCTAGGGATTTTCGGAGCTATCTTTGAGCTACGAAATAATAAAACCATTGCAGGCTATGAAATCACTACATCACACGCCATAGTGATGTTATAGCCTACAATGGTTTTACGATTTCATAGTATTAAGACAGCTTTGAAAATATGTGCCTAGGACACTAATGTATTGTAGCCACTAACCTCTTGTAGCCAGGATGGCATGGATTCTTCTGTCTCATTCAGGTGAGCTTGTGGAGCAGACAGTGGAGGTGTGTAAGGTACTCCCGAATCAGCCATGTCGGACTGACACACAAAGTCAAACGGTTCATTTCGGATCGGCCCACTAGACGTATCGCTGCTCAGCCCACCATCCATGATGAATGCACTGTCTTCCTCTGATACCGACTCTACCACAGGCAAACTCACAACTGAAAGTAAACACAGCAAACATTGTTTGTTATTTTGCATAGCAAAGATACTTACCAGTATAACAAATTCAGTTCCCACCATAACAGTCAGTTACCAATACAACAAATTCAGTTACTAAATTGAATATAATAAATTAAGTCAGTTACCGACATAATAGGCAGTTCCCAACATAACAAAGTCAGTTACCAGTATAATAAAGTCAGTTACCATTATAAGTCAGTCAGTTCCCAATGTAACAAAGTCAGTTACCAACATACCTGTCAGTTATTGAACTACAAGTATGCCTACAGGCCATATCACATAGCACTATGCTTGCTGCTGTAGCACTACACATCCTATTGTAGCATCACTCTTGAAGTTGTAGAATAATGATTGTAGTTGTAGCTTTATCATTGTAGTTGTAACATTATGCTTGTAGTCATAGCATTATGTTTGTAATCATAGAATTGTGATTGTAGTTGTCACATTATGATTGTAGATGTAGCATGACACTTAGTTGTAGCATTATGCTTGTAGTTGTTTCATTATGCTTGTAGGTGTAGCATTATGCATGTAGTTGTAGCATTATGGTTGTAGTTGTTCAATTATGCTTGTAGGTGTATCATTATGTCTGTAGTTGTTTCATTATGCATGTAGTTGTAGCATTATGGTTGTAGTTGTTTCATTATGCATGTAGTTGTAGCATTATGGTTGTAATTGTTTCATTATGCTTGTAGTTGTTCAATTATGCTTGTAGGTGTAGCATTATGGTTGTAGTTGTTTCATTATGCATGTAGTTGTAGCATTATGGTTGTAGTTGTTTCATTATGCTTGTAGGTGTAGCATTATGGTTGTAGTTGTAGCATTATGCTTGTAAGTGTAGCATTATGGTTGTAGTTGTAGAATTATACTTGTAGGTGTAGCATTATGTCTGTAGTTGTTTCATTATGCATGTAGTTGTAGCATTATGGTTGTAGTTGTTTCATTATGCTTGTAGGTGTAGCATTATGCTTGTAGTTGTTTCATTATGCTTGTAGGTGTAGCATTATGCTTGTAGTTGTTCCATTATGCTTGTAGGTGTAGCATTATGGTTGTAGTTGTAGCATTATACTTGTAGTTATAGCATTATACTTGCAGTTACACATGTTTCATTATGCTTGTACACTTGTGTAGCATTATACTTAGTTGTTATTAGCATTATAGCTTGTAGTTCATATGCTTGTAGTGTATAGCATTATACTTGTAGTTGTAGCATTATACTTGTAGTTTACATTATGCATGTAGTTGTAGCATTATACTTGTTGTTATAGCATTATACTTGTAGTTATAGCATTATACTTGTAGTTATAGCATTATACTGTAGTTATAGCATTATACTTGCAGTTATAGCATTATACTTGCAGTTATACATGTAGCATTATACTTGTAGTTATAGCATTATACTTGCAGTTATGGCATTATACTTGCAATTATAGCATTATATTTGTTGTTATAGCATTATACTTGTAGTTATAGCATTATACTTGTTGTTATAGCATTATACTTGCAGTTATACATGTAACATTATACTTGTTGTTATAGCATTATACTTGTAGTTATAGCATTATACTTGCAGTTATAGCATTATACTTGCAGTTTTGCAGTTATACATGTAACATTATACTTGTTGTTATAGCATTATACTTGCAGTTACACATGTAGCATTATACTTGTAGTTATAGCATTATACTTGTAGTTATAGCATTATACTTGCAGTTATACATGTAACACTATACTTGTTGTTATAGCATTAGACTTGTAGTTATAGCATTATACTTGCAGTTATACATGTAGCATTATACTTGTTGTTATAGCATTATACTTGTAGTTATAGCATTATACTTGTTGTTATAGCATTATACTTGCAGTTATACATGTATTATTATACTTGTTGTTATAGCATTATACTTGTAGTTATAGCATTATACTTGCAGTTATAGCATTATACTTGCAGTTATAGCATTATACTTGCAGTTATACATGTAACATTATACTTGTTGTTATAGCATTATACTTGCAGTTATAGCATTATACTTGCAGTTATACATGTAACATTATACTTGTAGTTATAGCATTATACTTGCAGTTATAGCATTATACTTGCAGTTATAGCATTATACTTGTAGTTATAGCATTATACTTGCAGTTATACATGTAGCATTATACTTGTTGTTATAGCATTATACTTGTAGTTATAGCATTATACTTGCAGTTATAGCATTATACTTGCAGTTATAGCATTATACTTGCAGTTATACATGTAGCATTATAATTGTAGTTATAGCATTATATACTACTCAAAAGAATTTAAGGGTCAGACGATATTTTCGACATTATTTTCTGAATGTCAATTATATTAGCTAGACCATAATGTCACACATGGTATTGTTCCATTTTGACGAAAGTGGGTCTAAGCAACCCATAAATGAATTAAAATCCACTGTCATTGACACTGTCGACTAGTCCTAATGGCGAAAACATGCTTACATTTGCACGTAAATTAGGGCGAAAGTGAAAGGTCTGCTAAGTGCCCATAACTTGCTTTTTCACAAAGCGCTTCATTTGCACGCTTTGCACGTGTATTCCATGTTCCCAATGCTGAATTTCCGTATAATTGGAGCTTGCGTTCGTGTATGGTGCACACTCCAAATTCGAAAATGGTACGACTTCAACTGACTATCAAAGATCGAGGAAGGGCTATTGCTTGGCTTCAGGATGGCAATACGCAAAGAAATGTTGCTCTGAGACTTGGTGTCAGTCAGAGTGTCGTTGGCCGACTGTACCAACGGTACCAAGCAACGAATTCTGTTTGAAATCGTCCACGTTCGGGAAGACCCCGAAGCACTACAAATAGAGAGGACCGCTACATCACCAATATGGCTCTACGTCAACGCACAACCACTGCACGCCGATTACGTGACAATCTGCGGACTGCGACTGGAACTCGAGTGTCTGATCAAACCATACGCAATCGTCTGAGAGCCAATAATCTACGCTGCTGTCGCCAGGCTGTTCGACCACCACTCCTTCCACGTCACAGAACGGCCAGACGTCACTGGTGGACGCTTCATCTGCGGTGGCAACGTGTTCAGTGGGGTCGAGTGATGTTCACTGATGAGTCCAGGTTTAGTCTCCAGTTCAATGACGGTCGGGTTCGTGTCTACAGACGTCCTGGGGAGTGCTTCGCTGATGTTAACGTCAGACAACGTCACCGGTTCGGTGGTGGCAGCGTCATGGTGTGGGGCGGCATCTCTATCCACCACAGGACCCCCCTCTATGTGGTGGATGGCAATCTGAATGGAATCCGCTATCTGAATGAGATTATCCGGCCGTTGGTTCTCCCAGGCCTTCAGCAGATTGGCGGCGGGGCAGTTCTGCAGGATGACAATGCCAGACCCCACTGCGCCAGGGTGGTAACGGACTTTCTAAGACAACAAGGTATCGCCAGGATGGATTGGCCAGCATATTCGCCTGACTTGGCCCCAATAGAGCATGCCTGGGACGAATTAGGCAGGAGAGTTCGGGATAACCATGCCCCTCCGGCCAACCTTCATAATCTGGGTCAACTTCTTATGGCAGAGTGGCAGGCCATTCCCCAAGAGTTCTTCAGACGTCTGATCAACAGCATGAGGCAACGATGTGTCGAGTGTATTCACACCAGGGGTGGATTCACACACTATTAAACGAATGTTCTAATGTGTAAAATCCATGTTTGACAACCTTCAACTTTGACAGCATGTCATGTGACTTTCTTGTATACAGTGACGTTTATTTGTGTTTTTTTGTAAATATGGAACAATAAATAAAAAATTTGGTGTAGTTTACATCATCAATCTAATACACTCTGAAACTTATTTGGTTATAAATTTTTGACCCTTAAATTCTTTTGAGTAGTATACTTGTAGTTATAGCATTATACTTGCAGTTATGGCATTATACTTGCAGTTATAGCATTATATTTGTTGTTATAGCATTATACTTGTAGTTATAGCATTATACTTGTTGTTATAGCATTATACTTGCAGTTATACATGTAACATTATACTTGTTGTTATAGCATTATACTTGTAGTTATAGCATTATACTTGCAGTTATAGCATTATACTTGCAGTTATACATGTAACATTATACTTGTTGTTATAGCATTATACTTGTAGTTATAGCATTATACTTGCAGTTATAGCATTATACTTGCAGTTATACATGTAACATTATACTTGTTGTTATAGCATTATACTTGTAGTTATAGCATTATACTTGCAGTTACACATGTAGCATTATACTTGTAGTTATAGCATTATACTTGCAGTTATAGCATTATACTTGCAGTTATACATGTAACATTATACTTGTTGTTATAGCATTAGACTTGTAGTTATAGCATTATACTTGCAGTTATACATGTAGCATTATACTTGTTGTTATAGCATTATACTTGTAGTTATAGCATTATATTTGTTGTTATAGCATTATACTTGCAGTTATACATGTAACATTATACTTGTTGTTATAGCATTATACTTGTTATAGCGTTATACTTGTTGTTATAGCATTATACTTGTAGTTATAGCATTATACTTGTTGTTATAGCATTATACTTGTAGTTATAGCATTATACTTGTAGTTATAGCATTATACTTGTAGTTATAGCATTATACTTGTTGTTATAGCATTATACTTGTTGTTATAGCATTATACTTGTAGTTATAGCGTTATACTTGTTGTTATAGCATTATACTTGTAGTTATAGCATTATACTTGTTGTTATAGCATTATACTTGTAGTTATACATGTAACATTATACTTGTTGTTATAGCATTATACTTGCAGTTATACATGTAGCATTATACTTGTTTTTATAGCATTATACTTGCAGTTATAGCGTTATACTTGTTGTTATAGCATTATACTTGTAGTTATAGCATTATACTTGTTGTTATAGCATTATACTTGTAGTTATAGCATTATACTTGCAGTTATACATGTACATGTAGCATTATACTTGTTGTTATAGCATTATACTTGTAATTATAGCATTATACTTGTAGTTATAGCATTATACTTGCAGTTATAGCATTATACTTGTAGTTATAGCATTATACTTGTAGTTATAGCATTATGCCTGTAGATGTAGTTGTAACATTATGCTCACAGCTAGGTCACAGTGTTATACTGACAGCTGTAGCATGTGATAAATAATGTGTGTGTTCATGAAGTCATGCAGCATCAATTTGAAGTTCAACTATTTAGTATACTAACATCACACATACTGTCAATTAGATATATTTTTCTAAAAACAATACACATTTATATACATGTAGGCCTACTGCCTGTTTGCCAATCCACTTAACTTATTGAATAAATACCATTTAAAACCCCAACAAACAACACACTTCAAGTAGTAACCAGTTGTAATGATCATTATTAAAAGTGGTATTAATTAATATTAATATTATTGGGTTTATGATATAGTAATCAAAAACATTTCAAATTATGTCAATAGTGGGCAATTAAAACAAAAATGCACTCATCCACCCAACTCCAATCTCTGTATACATGTATGTCTATGTTTGAAACTGTACGTCCTAACCTGAGCGAACCACATTAATTTTTATGTAATTTTATTAATAAGTTTACTTATATTATCCACTTTTCATCTGTGAAGCTGCAATAAAAGCTCATGTATGTACATACAATATACTGTAATACATGTATACTGCTCAAAACAATTCAGGCAACACAATGATGGAATGAATGAAGGAATGAATGTTTAACAACACCCCAGCACAAAAATACATCAGCTATTGGGTGTCAAACTACGGTAACACAATGATGGTGACATAATGTGTATATTAATATGAATATTTTAATAATACTTACAGGGTTTATTTTTAACATTTTAATTGAAGCTCATGTCTTTGGCTTTTGTGAATTTTAGCATTAACTGCTTTACAAGATATTGAGATATTTCAGTTTTATTTAAAAACATATTATTAAGCTAATTTTAAAAACTGACTGGTTTTTGCCCGAATTAAACGAAAATGCCAGAATCTGGATAATAATTAACATTTATTCATATTATCATTACTACAAAACAGCTAAATAGGGTTACAAACAAATCACTGCATATTTTTACATGGAAGGAAATGTTATATTTAACGACGCACACAACACATTTTATTTACGGTTAAGGACCACACAGATATTGAGGGAAGAAACCTGCTGTCGCCACTTCATGGGCTATTCTTTTCGATTAGCAGCAAGGGATCTTTTATATGCACCATCCCATAGACAGGAGAACACATACCATGGCCTTTGATGTACCAGTCGTGGTGCATTGGCTGGAGCAAGAAATAGTCCAATGGGCCCACCGACGGGGATCGATCCCAAACCAACCAATCATCAAGTGAGCGCTTTACTACTGGGTTACGTCTCACCCCTATTTTTACAAATTTGCGGTATTGCTCCAGCAACAGGCGGGTAGTTGCCACTCCCCCTGCTCACACACGTATATGTAACCCAGATAGAGTGTAACCATAAATTACAAGCATGGTAACCTATATTGGTTATGATACATTTATCAAGTTTATAATTCCCATTTTCATTCTTTCACAAAGTAGTGATACTTTGTTATTCATTCATATCACTGTTCTTGTACCGATAAATCTGTGACTAATTTATATCTGAACATTACAAAATTAATAACAATTTAGGTTGTGGAACTCTTGTTTAGACAAATTGTTTTTGAAAAACGAAGTACTGTTCTTGACTTTCTTGACATGTGGTAACCTGGACTTATTTCGATGCTTGTACTATACATGTACTTGATATACTTGAATTTATTTAAAATAATATATCTATTTGGGTTTACAAAACATTGTGGAGGAGGGAAAGGGTGTTTGTCAATTGCTACATGTATGTATCGGTATTATTTTCAGAACAGTTGTTACATTTTTAGTATGGTACCAAATTAAATAATTGGAAATACAAACACAACATCCAATAATATTTATCAAATTACATCATGACAGTGAAAGCAGGATGTGGAGGTGTGTGTGTGTGTGTGTGTGTGTGTGTGTGTGTGTGTGTATGGTGGTCAGGTATTAAGTGTTATGTCATTTTATAGGCAGGTGTGTATAAAAATATCCAAATTCTGCATTATATAATTATTGTTGAAAAGTTCCCACATACTGACTGTCAACATCGGGAATGAATTCTGCTGTTTTACCTGAATCTGACAAATTATAACCTCACTGTCAACATGGCGAATAGAATCTGACAAATTATAACCTCACTGTCAACATGGGGAATGGAATCTGACAAATTATAACCTCACTGTCAACATGGGAATAGAATCTGACAAATTATAACCTCACTGTCAACATGGGGAATGGAATCTGACAAATTATAATCTCACTGTCAACATGGGAATGGAATCTGACAAATTATAACCTCACTGTCAACATGGGGAATGGAATCTGACAAATTATAACCTCACTGTCAACATGGGGAATGGAATCTGACAAATTATAACCTCACTGTCAACATGGGAAATGGAATCTGACAAATTATAACCTCAATGTCAACATGGGGAATGGAATCTGACAAATTATAATCTCACTGTCAACATGGGGAATGGAATCTGACAAATTATAACCTCACTGTCAACATGGGGAATGGAATCTGACAAATTATAACCTCACTGTCAACATGGGAAATGGAATCTGACAAATTATAACCTCAATGTCAACATGGGAATAGAATCTGACAAATTATAACCTCACTGTCAACATGGGGAATGGAATCTGACAAATTATAACCTCACTGTCATGGTCATCATGATAGATGTAATCTGATGTTGATTCCACTTTTTGTTTAACACATATAAAGGATATCTTAATTTTTCAAAAAAAATAAATTAATAGACCTTGTAAAGAGACATTTCCCCCAGAAACACTTGAAGACAGGATAATTTAATTTCCATGGCTACTGTACATTTAGCCACTTCTGACATCCCCCCCCACCCCCAACCCCAATGACAGTGTGGTTGTCTTGATCATCACAACTTTTTTAGCTATTTGCTTAACCAAACAATCGGTTACCTACATGTAGGTGAAAATGACATGAACCGAATTCCGGTTACCTAACATTTACAAATATTGTCCCCTGAAATAAAACGTGTAGTCTTCAGATAAAACCTGCAACACTTTTCCATTAGCAGCAAGGGATCTTTTGTGTACACTTTCCCATATAAGACAGCACATACCATGGCCTTTAGTACACCAGTCATAGGGCACGGGTTAGGAAGGGGAAGAACCCCAGTCAGAGAATGGGTCCACTGACGTTGTTCAATCCTATGACGAAAGCACTTCGAGAAAACATTCACACTGAGTTATAGATCCAGGTCCAACGGACGAATGAATGAAAGAACGATGGAAAGAAAGAATGAATGAATTAATATTTAACATCACCCAAGAATGAATAACATCTTTGGTACTATGTGAATAAAAAAATTGCATAATGTCGGTGGTACATGTACATATTTTATGGGTGACATTAACAATCCCAATAGTTATTGTTAAAATGTGCTCCCTAAATTCTTTTGACTAACTGACACAGCTTAAGCCAGACCATACAAAGCAGTACAGCCAATCAGTGCTGGAAATACAAAAAACATTCAGTCCTGAAATGAAGTCTGTTTCACAGCCAATCACAACTGCAGATAAGGAAAAATGTAGTGAGGTCAATTACATTAATGAATGTAAAATACTTTATTTTCATGGTTTTGTTTTGCATTTAAATAAAATTCACGAAAATAAAGTTTGGCGAAAATTGGATGCAAAATTTAGTTTTATAGTCTCGTTCAACCAGACTTCCTTGATTTTTGCTGTATGAAGCTAATAGTAATAATTTGACACTTATAAATTTAAATCAGGAAAGCGATATTTAATTACATATATGATAATAAACAATATTAACACTAAAAGGTTTTGGATGATTTCTTTCATAAGTGCTGGTGATCATGTCATCAGATAAAAGCAACACAGTATGTTAAAAATGTAGAAATGAAAAAATCTGTCCTGGGCTTGTACAGTAATACTAAACTCATAACACATGTTTTATCTTTTAACTAAAGGTTTTGCTTGTTGGCCATGACAAATCATACTGATCATGTATTTTGACGGCAATAAATATTGTTTAACTTAAACTTAAGCTAGCATTGCGCCTTCAAATTTCATTTTGTTTTTGGGTTGTTGTTTTTTTAATACCAGATTCAAGATTACGAAAATGTGCACGCATATAGCACCTTGTGTAACGTAAGCTTATGATATTAAATTGTAAATAATAAACGTCTTCATAAAGTACACAATCATCAATTTTTTTATTAATTGGGGGAATGGGGAATTCGTGAAAATAAATGATCACAAAACTGACTCATTTTAATTAAATTGTGAAAATTTAATCCCACAGAAAAAAAGTAATTTACAGTATTAAAATTACAACATGGGTTAATTTATACCTCTCTGTGAGTTAGGTGTGAAAGAATATATTAAACCAGAACACCAAGTGATTATTCATGCTGGCAGTTACAGGTAAGTACAGGTAAATAGATTAACTCATTTGCATATATAGAGGAAATTAGATGCATTTACAAACAGCCCTGCAGCCAAACCATGCATATAAAACAGCTGTGTGTATTTCAAGTGTTAAACTTACCTGGCACACAGGCTCTCCCTATAGGAAACATAAGATTCATTATCATGGTCAGTTAGTATATTATATTAATACGCATTGTGCAACCAAAGCATGATTTCCAGTTCACCAAAATATTACTAAAAAACAAGATGCCTGAAAATTGCCTCAATGTTTTTTTCCCTTATCCATGCATTTCTATTTTCTATTAATAACAAAGACAATTATTACCTTATAGCCATTCTACCTGTATGCAATTTCAAGCCCAGTATTTTTTTAAAAAAGAGGACAAAAAACATAAAAAGATAAATTAAAGCTGAAGAAAATGAAGTGTCAAAACTATTTTCATGAAACAATGTAACTGAGAGATTTGTATTTTATTAGTTTCAAATTTTTCTGTAATTAACAATAATTGGACTATGTATAGTACAAACATATCGAGTAATAAAACTACATTTATATCTATGGACTAAGTTAGTTTAAAAAAATACAATTAAAAGCAGTGACAATGGAAAGGTTGGCGTGACAAAAGCATAACAAGGTAAAATCTTGTTTTAAAATCTTGAACGAGTAAAGAGAGAATTGTATGCATCTACCAGTAAGAGAGTAAAGCTGGTTAAGAAATCTGTACCAGAGTACGAGAAAATACTTACATTTTGGAGATGACACCCTTGTCTTCAGTGTTTTCTGATTTAAAATCTTTTCTGCAAAATAATACACATTTTATCAAACCAGCATAAATCCATATTTTATTTCTTGAAAGAAAATCGAAAATATTTTAATACTTAACAGTGATGACCCACACCATTTCCTTTTTTGCTTTAATATATCATTTTTGACAAGGGGAAAACCCTCAATGTGTCCATGTGGGGTGGGGAGATACGGATAGATCCTATAATGCTCAGATTGAGTGGCCCACTATTTTTCTGTATCCCACTCCAACAAAGAAATACTGAAGTTATTAAAAGAAGCAAAATAATATCATAGGTATCTCACTTGAACAAAGTAATACTGTAGATACTTCACTCTAATACAGTAATACTATACATGTAAGTATCTCACACCAACAAACAATACAATAAAGTAATACCATATTTATCACTCCAAGAGTCTAATACCATAACAAAGTGATACTGTGGATACCACACTCCAATGAAGTAATACTGTAGGTATCTCACTCCAAAAAAGTCAATAATAGTTATTAAACACACAGACACAAAGTAATATTATAGATATGTCCCTCCAAGAGAAAGAAATATTGAAGATATCTCACACAACAAAATAATACCACACGTATCTAACTCCAAGAGACAAAGTAATATATAGATATCTCACTCCAAAAATGTAATACCGAAGATATCTCACATAACAAAAGAATACCACATGTATCTCACTCCAGAAGACAAAGTAATACTATAGGTATCTTACTCCAACAAAGTAATACCAAAGATATTTCACACCTACACAGACTGAAGAATTTCATAGATAAGACTGACCAGCAATGAGAAGAGTGTTCCAGTGTCTACACGAGATGGACGCCACGAGATGCAGAGATCCGAAGATAGCCCTGGGACGAGCAGTACACTGGCCGTTCGGTCCCTTACCCTGCTCAAACACAGCACCCAGTCGCCCACTCTCACCATTTCCAAATGAATAGATCTGGTTCTCTAAAAAAGTGTACGATATTAAACACTATTAATATCAACAGAAAACAGTTCTAAAATAGATGATAGGTAACAGACAATAAATATAACCATTAAATTAAATAAGCTCCCAACTAATACCTCCCTCCCTCCATCTCATCCATATCTGCCAAAGTTAAAACTCACTAACATTAATTACATACACATAAAGTGAATAATAATAAAAAAAAATAATTCATGTTCATGGTTAAATTACAAGCACAAAAAAAATCTTGAAAATTACCCCAAAACTATGCCATTTTACAGAATACTTGCTAGTTACCAGTGGTAGACACAACAGTAAATCCATCACCACACGCCACCTTTTCGACCCTCTGACCATGCCATTTTACAGAATACTAAGTGCTCATTACCAGTGGTGGATATGACAGTAAATCCGTCACCACACGCCACCTTCTCGACCCTCTGACCGGTCAGAACCCCGCCCACGCGACTCGCAGCCTCGTGTCTTCGGAAGTCACCCTGACCCAGCTGGCCGTGCTTGTTTGACCCAAACGTGAACAAGTAACCATACACTGAAACAAGAGCACTTTGATACAATCTTAGAATGAAAATACAATATAACATAAATAAATATTTATTTTGATATTGCTTTTTTAAAAGATATTTTTCGTTACCACAGAAATACTCTAAAAAGTTTAAGTGTGTAAATGGCTTTTAATTTAGCTTTATAAACATTAGAAATGATATTTAAGCTCTTTCATTTTGTAATGTATGAATATTAATATACGTTTCTGCATCCAGTTGTAAAAAGAAAAAAAAGAAGATTTCTTCCATTTCTAGTAGGCTTGCTACATATTAACAATAACTCCAAAGTACCTGCAGATTTCTTCCATAAATTATGTGTTATTGTATATATAAACACTATTATTACCAACAGAAAACATTTATCTCAGAGGAGACAGATACTCGGTCCAGAAATCCCATTAGATCAATCATGGATTTGCCTCCAACCTGGGCCTACTATACTGTTAGGATATAAAAAGTTAAAGTTTTTTTTGTTTAACAATACCACTAGAGCACACTGATTACTATAAATCAGGAAATGTTAATGCGCATAAAGTTTTAACTAATTTAGCAAGGCGATACAAGATGCTAAATTTAATGATACGTACATACAATACATTGTTTCTAAAAACTTGTGCAATTGTTTTGTTGGTGATTAACTTAATACACAATAATGGTTACATGCTATTGCTTAAACCAAAAAAATAACAATAACTGTAGTTACTTGGCATGCACATTTCTGCAATATTCTATTCAATTTGAGTTGTCTGTATAAACTGTATAATATCAGAATTGATTAAAAGTATAATATTCTTTAATTCAGCTGATTCAACAATTTAAGCTTTTTTTAACTTCTGTGTTTGATATGCAGACCTCGCTAAAGTTTTATGTCGTCAATATGTCACTTATTTAGATTTGGCTAAATTTTAAGAATGCTAATATTTTATGATTTACAGTAATTAGTTTTTTTATCCTCCACCCTCCAACCTAAGGCTTTTTAATTAACATGTAATCTGAATGCTAACATTCCATGCATAACTCCATCTGAACACATTGAGAATTATGTAATTGTTGAAGAGCACCCCCATTAACCCAGGGGAGGGGCAAAGTAATATAGAGTCTTCTCCAGTAGGATAAAAAGGACTGTCTTTTCTCTAAAGTAAAAGAGAACTCTTTTTTTTATTTAATGAGGGGGTGAGGGACTGATCCCCTGAACTCTTCTAGTTAAGGCCATGTATGTTTGTGTTGTTTAATAAAAAGAAACGAAATCGATGTCTTAAACATTTTAAAAGAAAAACCCCAACCGTATAATGACTTTAACCACTGTAAAAATATTTCAACATACAATCAACAACCGCAGCGTGTGTTTTCCCTGCAGCCACTGACACAATGTTGTACTGACTTAGTGGTTTGACCGTGGTGAACGTGTATTTACATGGGATGTCGTATGTCTGAAACAAAAACAGCAGCAGTGTTACACAAAATCAACTAAGTCTGCCAAAATATACTGAATCAAATTAAAAACTTCACAACCGTTTCATCTTGGCTAATTAGCAAATATGACAGAAGAACGTGTTAAATAAGGGGTATTTTTGTATTGTATGATGTCCAAAGAAAGAATAGGAATAAATGTTGAGTCAAAAATCTGTTCGATGCGCCCACAGCATTTGTCAAAACCACAAACAGTCAAAATTATAATTCACAAGCAGAGTACTGAATGAGGAAAATGCTTGTAATGGGATCTTCGTTCAATCTAGCAGAGTACTGAATGAGGAAAATGCTTGTAATGGGATCCTCGTTCAATCTAGCAGAGTACTGAATGAGGAAAATGCTTGTAACAGGATCCGTGTTCAATCTGGCAGAGTACTGAGTGAAGAAAAATGCTTGTAATGGGATCCTCGTTCAATCTAGCAGAGTACCGAATGAGGAAAATGCTTGTAACAGGATCCTCGTTCAATCTGGCAGCGTACATGTACAAGAGAATACTATTAGCAGTCAAGTCCATGAATTAAAAAACCCACTTTTATATATCACAGCAGGAAAAAACAACAAAAACTCAACAAAGACTGAAAAAAAAAAAAAAAATGTCCTAACCTGAGCCTTTCTCTTTCTAAGTCCAGATGTTTTAGAATTGAAGCCCAGTTTGTTGTGTTCATTGCTGCCACATGCCAGCAGGCGGCCATTAGCCGAGACTAGAAATGATCCATCAGATGCTGCACATACATGTTTCACTTCATGCTTGCCAGGAATTGCTACCTGTCAACAAGCAGAAAAGAAAAGGAATACATCATTACAGAAGAATACATCACTTCAGCACATTTCAAACAATGGCTGGTTGATTAAAAAAAAATATGGTTATAAATTACACTTAGTCCAAGGAAAGAAAACATAGGCCTACTACTACCAAAACACAGACTACTTCTTTCAAACTGTAGCAATGGATCTTTTATTTACAGTTTCCCATGAACAGGACAGCTAGTACATACTATGACCTTTGATGTACCAGTTGTGGGGCACTAATTGGGTGGGAGAAAAAACTGAATCCATTGTGGGTGATGGATCCTGTGACCCATCGCACCTCAATCGGGTGTCCAACCATTGAGCTGCAAAGATTAAACACTTCTCAATACACAGTCCAACTGTTTTTCCTGTCCACAACAAGGAATCTACAAAAAGTGACCTGTTTTATACTCAGATGAAAAATACATTCGTATAGTGGGGTGTATGAAAAAAAAAAACCTCCTGTATAGTGAGGTGTTCATACATTAGCAGCCAGTAGGTGCTCTTTGTAAAAGGATTGTATACTTGTGTGATGTCACTATTTTCAATCATTTATTTTTTTATTTAAATAGTCAAACCCACTCTAGCAGTCACCTGTGTTAATAGAGAACATTTTTATTCTCCCAAACCATCTAATACAGTATAATAAATTGACCTGTATTAAGCAGCAACATGTCTAAAAAGGCCATTTTATGATACTCCGTTTGGGGGTGACTGCTTAACACAGTTTGACTATAAAAAATTAAACTACAGACAAAGTATATTGAATTATAAAAGACAAAAAGTAAAAATTTATAAAACTAATTAAAAATATAATGATTCAAATATTACAAATATGAAACAAAAGAATAAATTTATTAATTACAATGTTCTAAATTTATAAAGAAGAATTTTTACCTTTTGAGGAAAATTAAAACTCTCCTCTGAATTAAGACCTAGTCTTCCTGAAAGTAAAAGATAAATCATAAAAGCAATCATGAATGCATAAATATATAATATGGATAAATAATTACTGGCCACATGGCCACAAATGTGCGTAAGTTAATCCGACTTTACATATTTTTTGCCTAATTTTAATCCACATTAACTGATCTAAAAAATAAAAATTAGAAAAACACTATTCACATATGAACATTATTTTATGTATTTATACAAATTATAAACGACAATATGTGAATAAAAATTATAAATTTGTCACCCCTTAACTTGGTTTATATGTCAAAAATGAATCCAATAGTCAAAAGGTTAATAAAAAGGAACAGCAGGGTCAACCATTGGTTTTTAACACAGAAGCAATTTGTATATTACGAACATACAGTCTTTGAACCATCAGGAATATCAAGCTGATCTGAAGAACTCTCTCCTAAAATGGTGCTGCGTGACTATTCACACAGTTTTTGAATAGTGCTATATAAAATCCAGAATTAAGAATAAATTCCCGAACAGGTTCATCCATGTACATGATACAACATACCGAACTCTCCACAGCCCCAGGTATACACGTGTCCACGTTTTGTTAAAGCGACGACATGAGCGTCTCCACAAGACACTTCTCGTACAGGAATATCCGCGAAGAAGTTCACCGGTATGGGAGACAACTTTTCCTCCTGACCCTCATTCCTACAGCCGAGACACCCGTAATAGTTTGAACCAAACGCAAATACGGCTCCCTCATCTGAAACACGAGTCTCTCATTTGAAAGTCAATAATTAAATTTCTGTTGTTACTATGAAACACAATTTTTATTTGTACCTCAATAAATGTCATGATGCAATAAAAAATGGGGTATAATGGAAGTATTTTTCATCATCTGTATTGTAAGTATTTTCGTAACTTTTGAGGTGGTTAGGAACAGTAAATATAATAATAAAACATATAAATAATACATTATTGAACACATGTTCAGTGTTGTTCAGTTTTAAATCACTGTTAGTTTTTCATTGTTAGTTTTTACAATTTTCTACAAAGAACTTCTTCCCTAAATTCACAATTGCATGTCAAAGGATGGCCAGTTGCTTCTTTTATATGATAGTTTCCATGAGCCAATAGTTTTTTGTTTAATTCTGTTACATTTCAATTAATTTAAATATTTCTTAAGGTTGACCACCTCATGTCAAAGAGAGTGACAATGACGTGTAAAAAAAACCCCAAATAAATAAATAAGTAAAATAAATTTAAAAACAAACCTAAAACAAATTTTTTATAACAATTAAAAACTTTCACAAATGTATATTCATTTATTACCAATTTAATTAAATATATCTGAAACTCTTAGTACATTATAAATTAAATTCCATTTATTTATAGTAATTTAATTCTGTACATACACCATAAATCTCCAAGACAGTTTATCAGGCAAAACTCAACAATCATTGTTCTAGAATTATAAGATTTACAGTCTGTGATGATAAAAGAAACAGCACAATTCCAAATTAACAATTCATTATATATAATTATCCTAGATGTCTATGAAGACTACAGGATAAAATGATAAACGATGGCCAACCTGTGACACACAAAGTAAAGTCTTCCCCACAGGAGACCTGCTCCACAGAGTTCTCTAGTAAAGCATCAACTCTCTTGGGAGCCTTGTATGACGCCACATCACCGTGACCAAGCTGTCCAACAATAGCAGTGTCTCCGTGAACATTCTGTGCAAATATACCAATATATATATATATATATATTATCATTATCAACATCATTAATACCCAGCTGTTCAAGTGTCTCCGTGAACATTCTGTGCAAATATACCAATATATATATATATATATTATCATTATCAACATCATTAATACCCAGCTGTTCAAGTGTCTCCGTGAACATTCTGTGCAAATATACCAATATATATATATATATATTATCATTATCAACATCATTAATACCCAGCTGTTCAACAATAGCAGTGTCTAAAGAACATTCTGTGTAAATATACCAATATATATATATATATATTATCATTATCAACATCATTAATACCCAGCTGTTCAACAATAGCAGTGTCTCCATGAACATTCTGTGCAAATATACCAATATATATATATATATATTATCATTATCAACATCATTAATACCCAGCTGTTCAACAATAGCAGTGTCTAAAGAACATTCTGTAAATATACCAATATATATATATATATATATATATATATATATATTATCATTATCAACATCATTAATACCCAGCTGTTCAAGTGTCTCCGTGAACATTCTGTGCAAATATACCAATATATATATATATATATTATCATTATCAACATCATTAATACCCAGCTGTTCAAGTGTCTCCGTGAACATTCTGTGCAAATATACCAATATATATATATATATATATATTATCATTATCAACATCATTAATAGCCAGCTGTTCAACAATAGCAGTGTCTAAAGAACATTCTGTAAATATATATGAACCACTCAGGTGTGCAGGAGAGGGGGTTGGGAGTTGAAACCCCACCTGCTCCAAGAATTATTTTTTCAAATATATTTTCTGGGGGAGCATGACCCGACCACTCCTAAAAACAATGTTCATCATAGTTTTAAGACTCCCCCTGCAAAATGTCCTGCACATGCACCTGACACCAGCCCTCGAAATAAGCCGTAATCAGCACAACTGATTAGTAGGTTACATGGTATTCTAGATTCAGTCCTATTCTCGGTTCAATAGAAAGCAAAATACATGTAGACTGTCGATCAGAATGGGTCATACTAAACACCAGACGAATGGATCATTCTAAAGGATCACACTTAACATTGAAGTTTACAGTCAGTAAATTTCTGTGTGTTTGGATGTTTAGTAAGACCCATTCAATTCCCAAGGATTTTTAGCACCATAAGAAATAAAACAAACACATTATTAGAGACATGTTATTTCATATGCATTGTGAACAAAAACATGATTGCAAATGAAGTATTGGTTATGGAAAAATACTTATTTTGAGCGCTGTTAACCTTCTGACTACTGCAGGGAAGATATCTCGTCCGACTTCACACCAGTCGACATATTGTACACTGTATACAGTGCATTCCCCAATTACTATTTCCGACACGACACTCACCGAAAAGACTTGTATAACAGGAAACAGAAGACAACTCAGCTTCCTGTATCTTTAGGTTTTTGTTTTTGTTTTGAAAATAACTTCATATTTTGAGTTGAAAAAGTGATTTTTGGCAAGTATTTTCGCTTGACAACAATGGCGGCACATTGTGGTAATTTTCAGCTGATTGTCACAGCTAATTTGATAATATTTATTATCGTTTTATCAACAACAAAAATCACCAAATATTGGGATATGAATCATAGTTCGTTTAAAAAAAAAAAATTCTGGTCAAAAAACCAGTTATTGGGAATAATGGACATAAATACTGGACAGCTGGCCACAAATGCCAGTAAGTAAATGCGATTGAATATACTGATCTAAAATATCATAAAAATTATAAAAACCCTCGAAAATAATACTTACTGATTCAAATATGAACTTTACTTTATGTATTTATAAATTATTTAAGTGAATATATGTTAGTAAAAATTATAAACTTTTACCCACTCAACGTGGCTTTTGTGAAAAAATTAATCCAGTAGTCTAAAGGTTAAATTATCAAAGTATAACCTGACACCCAGTTAAGTCAAACGACTTACCGCCCATGTGAAGAGCTCCTTCTCAAATGTGATGGCAGCAAAATGGGAATGACCAGCAGCAACCTGTTAGCCAAGTATGAAAAAGAAAATGTTGGTGATGATAGCTCAACAAAGATTTAGAGTTCTAAGTGTTTCAAAATTAGTTTCATCTCTCAAGTATGACTTGATGCCTTAACACAGACTTAGAAAAATATACATAATGATGGAAATATTAATTTTAACTTTTAAAACATGAAGGTTATATAGTGCATCATATTTTTCTTAGATCTTAAATACAATCTGTCTATTGAAATAGGAGAAGGCTATATGACAGTGGGGTTCCTCTCTCACTATTATCACAATAACATTGTATGGCCCAAGCATTGACTCAGTCTGTTATGACTTTTGTTCATAATAAATCGCTACCTGCGCCTTGTTGACTATATTATATTATATACTATATTATATTATATCCTTGTAGTTTTTATACAGGTCTCAACAGTAAAAAACATAAACTTAATCTATACCAAAAATTATTATTATTGATGTGGACAAAATAAATACATCCATGGATCGGTATTAACAGACAAGTTTGGATGCATGTAACCTCCTATATTACCTGAATCGGACTCTTTTCTCGTGTAAACATTTCCAGCTTCTGTGGTGTTCTTTTACCCCCACCCCACTGATACACCTACAACAGAAAATGAAAATAAAACTGATGAAACACACGAACAAATAACACTGTGATGTTTTGGTAATCATAAACAATCTGACAGTTTTGGGTTAGCCCAGTGTTAACTTCTGTTAGGTGCTGACAAAAATATAAATGAAAAATATGTAGTGTGGGTATTAAGATATAAATAGAAAAAAAAAAAAAAAAATGTTTTAAATTAGTAACAAGTATTCTGAGACAACAGCTAAATCAATACATATCCCCTACCTGGATGTTACCTAGTTCAAGGGACATAACTGTGAAAAACATGGATACATTTAATTTTTGACAGAAATAAAGAAATGGTTTATTTAACGCTGCACTCAACACATTTTATTGATGGTTATATGATGTCAGACATATGGTTAAAGACCACACAGATATTGAGAGAGGAAACCAGCTGTCGCCATTTCATGGGCTACTCTTTTTGATTAGCAGCAAGGGATCTTTTATATGCACCATCCCAGACAGGGTAGTACATACCACAGCCTTTGACATACCAGTCGTGGTGCACTGGCTGGAATGAAAAATAGCCCAATTGACAATTTTTGACAGTCATGGCCTTGTGAATAAATTCCCATGAAAGTCAAACAATCTGTAACTGTACATGATAAACTATACACAAAATTTGAGATCAAATCTCGAGGCATTGCAAAAAAAAGTCTGGAAAAATTATGTATGACAGACGGATGGTGACAAAACCTATAATAGTTTTGTTCAGTTTTAATAAGTGTAGACACAGAAGAGGAAAAACATCTGCACTATGGAAATGTATATCCCAATGACTGCAACTGCTGTCATTGTCATTAAGTTTGAACCCTGCGCGGGTGCGATCGCGCTCGTACAGCTCACGTAATTTCAATCTGACGAGTGTAAAAAAACAGAGCACGTTACTCTCAACAAACGGCGCACGTAAAATAGATGGGTATATTTATTTCTACTGTTTACAAAAATCAAGTTTTCATAGCACACTAAGCTGATAGGAAGGTCCTTTTATTAAAACAATAAAAATTGAAAACATGGCAGTGGCTTCCATGCAGTCATTAAACTGGTATTTCTCTTCGTTGAACAAATCGGGAAAAACTGGTTTAATAGTTTTGTAGACATACCAGTCAAAATCCAATCGGAGCCTATTTTATTTATTTTTGAAAGTGATTTTTTACTCGCCTTAGCATATTGAGGTGTACGATTTTCCACTCGCCTATAATTTTAAAAAACCAAGGACTGAAGTGGTGTTAGTGGGAAAATGTGTTTCAATGGGAGCAGTGGTTTGCACCCCTCTGACTGAATCAGTGGGCACAAAGAGGCTTGATTATGCCTCTCAAGAACGAAAGTCTGCAAATGTGTGATGTAATCAACATTCATTCTAGTGTAGTTGTATTAAAAAGAAACACACTTGGTAAAATAGGTGTTCAAAGGAGAACAGTTTTCGACTGTATTATATTGTATGTTATACATATAATGTGATACAACCGAAAACTTGTATATACAATGAAATACAATTTGAAAACTATTATATATATATATATATATATATGTATGTATGTATGTATGTATAACAGTTTTCGTTGTATCACATTGTATGTATTATGTACCTCACACATCTTGGACTCCACGACTGGCACCGAGTCACAAACAGAAATGGCCGACTGCCGTGCTCGGCGTGCATGAGAGTTCAGTCTCCAGACTCGCTCTTCAAGTTCTCTGTCAAATTAAAACATAGTTCTACAATGAGGTCATCCAAACACAAATTGTCAAATGTGAGTGGATGCTCAATTTGACAAATATAAAATAAATATTTCATATTTCCTGTGAGTGGCACAAATTTCACCATACCGTAATTTATAAACTACATGAGTACAATTAACACACGACACTAAGTAAAAACAGCAACATATTTGAATTTTTAAAAAGTGGATTATATATTTTGACAGACTCACTTTCAATTTGTAAAAAAAAAATGTATTCTATATTTTGACCTACTTACTTTCAATTTGTAAAAACGGGACAATATTTCAAAATCCTAGGTAACTAATTGTTTAATGCAATGAATTATATTTCCATAACCCAAGGTTTAAATGTACCTAACCCTAACACAACTGTACTACACTGATGTTACAAATGTATTTAAACAAACTGATTTTACAACAAAGTAGCGTTTTTTTCAATCTGCATATTGATGTGTTTCACATCAAATGTTCAAAAATCAGTCTAGAATAAATTAATTTTCAGAATGTATGAAGTTCTGGATATCCTGAAGATTACAATTTTTAATTTCATAATTTATTGGTTTGATGGTTCTGATCAATTTAAAGTTATGAACAAAAATTAGCCCTGTAGTACCGGTACATTCTATATTTTGACGAACTCACTTTGAATTTGTAAAACAGTATATCTGACTCTTAATTTGTCCGTGTAAAAAAAGTGGATTCTATATTTTGACGAACTCACTTTGAATTGGAAAAAAGAGGATTCTATATTTTGATGAACCTACTTTGAATTTGTAAAAAGTGGATTCTATATTTTAACCAACTCACTTTGAATTTGTAAAAAATGGATTCTATATTTTGACAAACACCTCTTTGACTTTGTAAAAAGTGGATTCTACATTTTAACCAACTCACTTTGAATTTGTAAAAAGTGGATTCTATATTTTGACGAACTCACTTGGAATTTGTAAAAAGTGGATTCTTTAACACATCTTCTGCCGTGGGTCTTTCAGGTGGATTCTACATTAAAATATAATAACCACATGAAACATCAGATAATATACATCCATACATGTGTAATTTGTCAGGTGCAAGCTCCATACTTAAGCTAATTAGTGTCAGAGATTTGAAACATTTACAACTATTAGTTATTTTTTTAAATACATGGTTTGTCAATTTTAGCTGCTTTTTAATTAAAAATTAAAATGTTGAGACACATCGAGTCATTCAACAATTATGTAACTAAAATTCTGTTATTTTTCCACCTACCATTCCCCCCATAATTGATACTAAATTCACTTTTCAGTGTAAAGTTATTTTTTTCCTTCATACAATAAAAATTAATTAATGAAAGACCCCAAGCAGCACATACTTTCTTCAACATGTCGTTGAGCAGAGAGCTGATAGCTGTAGAGTACTGACTTGAATCAATTCCTTTGTGATCTGTCAACACAATGTCGTATGCCAGCTTTAGTGGATTCTGAAAAAAACATCCAAGAATAACATTTATCTGTATTTAAGAAAAGACCGCAATTATTTTTTGGTTCATTGAAGTATGAACCGAAAAAACAATGTGCACACTTTTGTTCGATTCATAATTGCATGAACCAAACTCAAATCTTATAATTAAATTTATATGCATACTTAACTGAATTTATTTTGTTTAGCTTTAAATATGCCTGTAGTATCGTTTGTGTAAACTTCATTGATACTTTTGCAAACGTTTATTTACTATTATTTGAATCAGGTGATTTTTTTTTATAAGCGACACCATTTTATCTAGCTGCTGTGCATTTTTACGGATCATTTTGTTATATTGGAAGGAATTGTCCTATTCGTGTTTAGTTTATATTTTTTGAAAGTGAATGAAGGGAACGTGTCTAACATTTATGCTGTCGGTGGAACTGTTTAATCTTCGCCAACAGCTGTAGAACATCACTTAAAAAGTAAGTTACAGGTGTGATGTTTCCTTCATGATTCTCTGACCACCAACCGAGTCTCATGTCATGATTAGTGAAGAGGATTGTTGTTTTTTTAATCAAAGAAAGAAAGAAAGAAATGTTTTATTGAATGACGCACTCAACACATTTTATTTACGGTTATATGGCGTCAGACATATGGTTAAGGACCACACAGATTTTGAGAGGAAACCCGCTGTTGCCACTACATGGGCTACTCTTCTGATTAGCAGACAGGGATCTTTTATTTGCGCTTCCCACAGGCAGGATAGCCCAAACCATAGCCTTTATTGAACCAGTTATGGATCACTGGTCAGTGCAAGTGGTTTACACCTACCCATTGAGCCTTGCGGAGCACTCACTCAGGGTTTGGAGTCGGTATCTGGATTAAAAATCCCATGCCTCGACTGGGATCCGAACCCAGTACCTACCAGCCTGTAGACCGATGACCTACCACGACGCCGGTTTTTGTTTTTTGTTTTTTTAATCAATGTGTATAGATCTACATGTCTACTCTGCTATAACATTTTCCATCAATTTATCGTATACATTTTTAAAGTTGCTTTTATAGCTTTCACATGTATTTTTTTCAAAATATCTAAATATGGTTGCCTGAATAATCCGGCTTGTTGCATAAAAGTAGTGAGAGTCAGTGGGGTGGGGGGTGGGGTGGGGGGGGGGGTGAGGTAGTAGTAGGCATGGCTTAAATTTGTTCAGTTCATCAAGATATGAACGAAAAAAGGTACGCACCTCTGTGGACCAATCAGATTACCGTAAAGTGTATAGACGCAAAGAAAATTTAATTGTTATAATTTATACCATTTTGTTAGTTATGAATTTATTAATGATCTGTCATATGCCAACTTTAGCAGATTCTAAAAATCAGGCACAATCTGTATCTGTATTGATACACTTGTTATAGTTATAATAGTTAAAGCAGAAATCTTAAGAATATTATATATTTTTATATTTAATTTTTATTTTTAATTCTGAAAAAACCCAAGCATATTTATACACTTATAATAGGTGATAATACTTTAAAAAAGGTTTGTTTGTTTTGTTTAACAACTCCATTAGAGAAAATTAATCATCGGCTATTGGATGTCAAACATTTTAATACAGTCTTAGAGAGGAAACCCGCTACATTTTTCCATTAGTAGCAAGGGATTATTTATATGCACCATCCCAAAGACAGGATAGCACATACTGTAACCGTTGATATACTAGTTGTGGTGCACTGGCTGAAATGAGAAATAGCCCAATGGATAATAATACTTAAAGCGGCAATCTTAAGAATATATATATTTTTTTTTTTTTTTTTTTTTTTTTTAAAGATTTTTAAAACCAAGCAAACTGTTTATCCATATTAATTTTATAATAATAAAATCTTTATTTATAGAAAGTAGCTCAGTTAGTTTTAATGTGATCTATCTTGTAAAACCATCCCATTATAGTAGTGGCTGAAATATATCCCCCCCCCCCCACCCCCCCAAAAAAAAAATGGGCTGGGAAAAACGCTGATTTGCTGTAATTTTGTCAGTTACTTAATTGATTTTAGAATGAATGTAATATATATATATATATATATATATAAACCCAATATTATGTTTGACATACTGATCCTTGGAAAGTTCTTGTGAGTGTCAGCAGCTCGTAGAGAACACAGCCAAGAGCCCAGATGTCACACATGAAGTCATACCTGAATTAAAAATGAAAGAAGAAACTATAAAGAAAATATACTGCTCGTTAGTAACTACATATGAATCATTATCTGTATTTAAGTCTGTTTAAGAAGTAGTTAAATGTGAAACGTGGAAGGCACTTTCAGTATTACTTGTTTTTTTCTTGTCCCCAGACCATTAGACAGTGCCAGGGTTGGGGAGTCTTACTTTTTTATTACTTTATGCCTGGTTGCAGGTCTGTTACAATATTTCCTCCATGCATACTTGGTTCAACAAGCATTCTGAGAGGGCTGCTATTAAAGCAATATACATGATCCCCTACTGGGCCCAACAAATATTTTGTATCTCCTAGTTCAATGGTCAAAACTCTGTGCAAAATTGGCAAATTGCCATGCAAGTCACATTTCGTCTGTAACAGTACATGATAAAGCTATACACAAAATTTTAGCTCAGTATCTTAAGGCACTGTGAAACAAAAAGTCGGGAAAACTAATTTTCGTATCTCCACAACTCCATGAAAAATGGGTAAATGGTCATGAAAGTCAAGCTTGATCTGTAACAGTACACGATAAAGCTACATGTATACACAAACTTCCAGATGAAATATCTTGAGGCACTGTGAAAAAAATCTGAAAAACTAAATGTGGGACAGACAGACAGACAAACGGACAGAAGGATGTAAATGAAACCTATGGTCAGACCAGTACAGGACTAATAACATTATATTTTATGGCTGATGGGTATACAATAAAACTGACTCCCGTGTGTCTAATTCTGGTATAAGCTTTAGTTTTTCTGACAGGCCATCTAAAAAAAATTGAAATATTGTCCCCTGCATAAATGTTCTTAAGATAATAATATGTATAACAGCCTTCTATGTTAACTTTTTCATCTAGGAGCCAGATGGCACTTACTTCAATTTTTTATATAGATAGTCTGAAAAATGTTTTAGTCACCAAATTCTTTTTTTTAGCACATGCAACCAAATCAGTGACAATGACGAGAGCTATATATTATAAGACAGATTGCAATTTACAATTTTAATCAGGTCTCTCATACTTGTAAAGTTATACAGTTCAAGTATTTTAAAATCTGTTCCTAACTTTCCAAATATAAAATATATGAATAACTGTAGCACGCTTTGGTGTCGGCCCCTTTGATTTTACCCGTGGTGTATACCATAGTTAGACCACGGGCGTGTCTGACCTAAATTTTAGCGATTGCTGAATGGCTGAAGAAAGTTACGCCTACAGGTCACATATAGTTCAGCAGGAAGTAAATCAGAACATTGTTTTAAAAAGTAACACTTTTACTAACATTACTAATAAAGCTACAATATAAATCTGTAATGGGGGCATGGTACAAGCTAGTTACATCATCCTTTTCCGAGAGATTTGTCTAAATAGACCATGGTTATTGCAGCCGTTGAGTGTCGGGTGTAATAGATCTCGGGCTACGCCCTCGATCATTACACCTGTCACTCAATGGCCGCAAAAACTGTGGTCTAACTAGAAAAATATCTTGGAAAAGGATGATGTAACTATAACTTATTACACTATAATACTTACAAAATAATCAACAAACTGTACAACAATGTGAACTTACGTTTCTCCTTTCATGAGTTCTGGAGACATGTAATAAGGTGTTCCGACTATCTAGAAAAATAAATAAACATGATATATGACAATGTCAGAGAAATACAGCCACTGAAAGAAAAGAAAGAAATGTTTTATTTAACGACGCACTCAACACATTTTATTTATGGTTATATGGCATCAGACATATGGTAAAGGACCACACAGATTTTGAGAGGAAACCTGCTGTCGCCACATAGGCTACTCTTTTATGACAGGCAACAAGGGATCTTTCATTTGCGCTTCCCACAGGCAGGATAGCACAAACCATGGCCTTTGTTGAACCAGTTATGGATCATTGGTCAGTGCAAGTGGTTTACACCTACCCACTGAGCCTTGCGGAGCACTCACTCAGGGTTTGGAGTCGGTATCTGGATTAAAAATCCCATGCCTCGACTGATCCGAACCCAGTACCTACCAGCCTGTAGACTGATGGCCCAACCACGACGCCACCGAGGTTACAGCCACTGAATACATACATCTACATGAACCGGTCTGTACAAGCCATGCAATAAGAACACACTGGGGTTACTTCATTATTAATTATGATTAGGTGAGGGAAATGCGAAAAGCCACATATTTGTCAAAGTGAGGTCAAGCATATTTTGGCACGTGTTTTGGCATCTCACTGTTCATTAATACTTATGTTCATGCTTATATCCAATTAAGGTTCAAGCACACTGTCCTGGACATACATCTCAGCTATCTGGACTGTCTGTCCAGGACAGTGGGTTAGTGGAAAGAGAAGCCTTACACCTACCCATTTAGTTGTTAACCTTGCTCTGGGTGGGAGACGGTACCGGAATGCAAACACAATACCTACCAACCTTAAGTCTGATCGCTTAACCGCAAGACCATGCACAAACACATTAGAGGAAACTCCCTGCTGTCACATAGGCTACCTCTAACAATAAAGGCAATCGTTTTATATGCACTTGTCCATAAATACCGGTACTGGCTGACAGGCACGGCACAGCAGAGCAGGGAGGGCTCTAGCGCTCAAATAATTGTGAATAAAAAATATTATTGGTAGTAAATCTTAAAGCAGAGATGAATTTAACTTGTAAAATGCAGGAAATTACATTTCAGGACATCTAATTTTCAAACTTTTATGGGAGAGCATACCCCGAACCCCCTAGAAACTTTGCTTTGCACCCTCTATCTCAGTCAGCTGTCCCCCCCCCCCTCCAATGTCTATTTACTTCCGCTGTGCCTGCTGGCTGCGATGGAGTAAAATTTAAGTTCCTTGAGGGTGATTGGTCTTGTGACCCATTGCAGCTCAAACAAGCAGACTATCACTGAGCTATATTCTGCAGGGAACTTTTTGTTCAGTATCGTGTCGTGATTCACTATGCATGTTTCAGAGATTGCTACACCATTCAAAAACATGAAACAGTAGTTGCTAATCAATTTTTCATTGACTAGAGAAACATCGCTAATCAAGATTTTGAAAACAAAAATGTACTCTGTTCTGCCCTATGAAGGCTATGAGTCAGAATTATCAAATGTCTCACGACCAGTAGCTGGTATGTTATTTATAAATGTGCCCTTGTCATGTCATTAAACATCATGGGTCTTAAGACCCCCCCCCCCCCCCCCCCCCCCCCCCCCCCCCCCCCCCCCCCCCCCCCCACGAAATCCAATTCACCATAAAATATTTAAATGAACAGGCTGTCACAAAAATTACATACAGACTGAGCCTGGGCACCAGTTTCCAGGATTTTGGAAATTCCGAAGTCTCCTAGTTTAAGCAGGTCCATTTTAGTAAGAAAGATATTCAGCGTCTTGATGTCCCTGTATAAATAACACATAAAACATAAAATTAAAAACCTATGTTTCAAAGCTATGATAGCAAACTTTTGCTGAACTGGTTCAATTGAAAAATTCCCTCCCTTTCTTTTATAGTCATCCATGCAGAAATGAAGTAAAATGTATATAATAGCAGAATGAAGTAGGTAATTATATATTGTTATATACATTTTTGTAGGCTTAACCGTATTAAAAGACCCATGCAGTAAAACTACATACAAGCAAATTAATGTGAAATTAATGCGAGTAAGATATTAATGCGAAAAATGTATCTGATGCAATAATTACATGTAGTTGCATCTATTAGAATAAAAGTGCTATTTTATGTCATTAGAAAGTAATTGTGTAATAAACAAGATAAAACAAACAAAAGGAATGTACTAGTATTCTGGGCAAGCGAAAAAAGCCCAGTCAATTGGTTGTTGTTGATACTAAGTATAGATATACTATGTACATCTTATCATTGCTGTGGTGCTCTGCATAAAAGGTGCAGAAAATTATTATCGACTATCACAAATGGCTAGCTTCTACTGGTTTAACTGTCAAAACTAATGCCAACAAATACTGTTATAATTGATGTGAGATAAAACTAAAGTAAATTTTGTGAAAATAACTCATTATTTTTGTTTTGCAGTGTGATCTTTAAAAATTGCATTTGCCAGATGCATTAATAAAAAATATGGTACGCATTTTAGTTTGTACCTGTCTCAACACAATAATACCAAGATGCATTAGTTTAATAATTTACAGTATTCACCTGTGAATAATTCCATACTGGTGTATGTGTGCCAAAGCTGATGCAAGCTGGAATAGGTACCACAAGACAACCTGTGAACAGAAAATCAGAATGTATTAGGAAGGAAGGAAATGTTTTATTTAACGACACACTCAACACATTTTATTTATAGTGATATGGCATCGGATATATGGTTAAGAACCACACACAGAGCATATATTAGGAATTCACAAGGTGTACCATAAAGACAACACAATAAGAAACTAATAATCAAAATAGAAAATAGTGTTATTCAGCGCTTAATGGTTTGAAAATTGTTGGAAAGCAATAAACTGCAGCTCTCCTGAAAGTATGTACACGTACAACAGGAATTGCTCTCAATCAGGGCCAAATTGAAAGTAATTTAATTGGAGTAAAATAAATTAGCAATATATCAATGTTACTGTGTGGTGAAGCAAACAATTTTTTGCACAAGTGGAAATCATTTTGAGTGAGCAATTTCTCACATCAAACCATAACTGGGACTAATTATTTATATTTAAGTGCATGCTACATGTACTAAATGCAACAGTTAAGTCAGACTTAATACCAAATTCTTATAATATGGTATATAAGAACATTCACTTTTAGTGTGTAATAAAATGTATTATACATTTGTATTTTAAAAATAAAATTGTCTCAAATATTGTGCAGATAATGTGGTGTCCTGAGAAAATATAAATAAATGTATTACAACTCACAGAATAATAAATTGTCTCCCCTCCCATTAGAAATCATATTAATATATTACTAACCACTCCAGTTGCTGGTATTAGAAAACAATTCAAGAAACTTTCCCGTAGTACTCTTCCATTATGGCTGCATGTATCCTGTTCCTACATGTAATTTTAACACAAACTATATTTCCATTCTAAAACAATGAAGAATTAAAGAAAAACTTACATCTTCAGAAAAGAACTTTGTCTGGTGAGAAATTTTGGTATACAGAGTTCCACCTGGAAAAAAAATGTATAACATACAAATTACATAAAATCAGAATTGATGTTTTCTCAAAAGATAGATATATTGCAACACATATGTCAGTTTATTTAAGGACTGTCTGTAATTTCTTTTACGTTCATCACATTATTAACAAACAAACAAACAAAATCATTAGCAAATTATATGAATCAGCAAAACCCTTCACACATAAGATTGTAGATGATTTTGTTGGTTCCTACCCTGAGGAATGTGAACGAAATAAGACAATTTTTATAATTAAATTTTATAATCTCAGGGCAGCATGCATGGTGCTGATTAAGGCAAGATTGTGCTAGACTATTGAGGTATGGTGCCGCACTGTGCTAGACTATTGAGGTATGGTGCCGCACAGTATTAGACTATTGAGGTATGGTGCCGCACAGTGTTAGACTATTGAGGTATGGTGCTGCACTGTGCTAGACTATTGAGGTATGGTGCCGCACAGTATTAGACTATTGAGGTATGGTGCCGCACAGTATTAGACTATTGAGGTATGGTGCCGCACAGTGTTAGACTATTGAGGTATGGTGCCACACCGCACTAGACTATAGTATTGAGGTATGGTGCCGCACCATGCTAGACTATTGAGGTATTGTGCCACACCGTGCTAGACTATTGAGGTATGATGCCGCACAGTGCTAGACTATTGAGGTATGGTGCCGCACAGTGTTAGACTATTGAGGTATGGTGCCGCACAGTATTAGACTATTGAGGTATGGTGCCGCACAGTGTTAGACTATTGAGGTATGGTGCCGCACAGTGTTAGACTATTGAGGTATGGTGCCGCAAAGTGTTAGACTATTGATGTATGGTGCCACACCGCACTAGACTATAGTATTGAGGTATGGTGCCGCACCATGCTAGACTGTTGAGGTATGGTGCAGCACCGTGCTAAACTATTGAGGTATGGAGCAACACCATGCTAGACTATTGAGGTATGGAGCAACACCATGCTAGACTATTGAGGTATGGTGCCACACCATGCTAGACTATTGAGGTATGGAGCAACACCATGCTAGAATATTGAGGTATGGTGCCGTACCATGCTAGACTATTGAGGTATGGAGCAACACCATGCTAGACTATTGAGGTATGGTGCCACACCATGCTAGACTATTGAGGTATGGAGCAACACCATGCTAGAATATTGAGGTATGGTGCTGCATCCTGCTAGACTGTTGAGGTATGGTGCCGTACCATGCTAGACTGTTGAGGTATGGTGCCGTACCATGCTAGACTATTGAGGTATGGAGCAACACCATGCTAGAATATTGAGGTATGGTGCTGCATCCTGCTAGACTGTTGAGGTATGGTGCCGTACCATGCTAGACTGTTGAGGTATGGTGCCGTACCATGCTAGACTGTTGAGGTATGGTGCCGTACCATGCTAGACTGTTGAGGTATGATGCCGTACCATGCTAGACTGTTGAGGTATGGTGCCGTACCATTCTAGACTGTTGAGGTATGGTGCCGTACCATTCTAGACTGTTGAGGTATGGTGCCGTACCATGCTAGACTGTTGAGGTATGGTGCTGTACCATGCTAGACTATTGAGGTATGGTGCTGTACCATGCTAGACTATTGAGGTATGGTGCCGTACCATGCTAGACTGTTGAGGTATGGAGCAACACCATGCTAGACTATTGAGGTATGGAGCAACACCATGCTAGACTATTGAGGTATGGAGCAACACCATGCTAGAATATTGAGGTATGGTGCTGTACCATGCTAGACTGTTGAGGTATGGTGCCGTACCATGCTAGACTGTTGAGGTATGGTGCCACACCATGCTAGACTGTTGAGGTATGGTGCCGTACCATGCTAGACTGTTGAGGTATGGTGCCGTATCATGCTAGACTGTTGAGGTATGGTGCCGTACCATGCTAGACTGTTGAGGTATGGTGCCGTACCATGCTAGACTGTTGAGGTATGGTGCCGTACCATGCTAGACTGTTGAGGTATGGTGCCACACCATGCTAGACTGTTGAGGTATGGTGCCACACCATGCTAGACTGTTGAGGTATGGTGCCACACCATGCTAGACTGTTGAGGTATGGTGCCACACCATGCTAGACTGTTGAGGTATGGTGCCGTACCATGCTAGACTGTTGAGGTATGGTGCCGTACCATGCTAGACTATTGAGGTATGGTGCCACACCATGCTAGACTGTTGAGGTATGGTGCCACACCATGCTAGACTGTTGAGGTATGGTGCCGTACCATGCTAGACTGTTGAGGTATGGTGCCGTACCATGCTAGACTGTTGAGGTATGGTGCCGTACCATGCTAGACTGTTGAGGTATGGTGCCGTACCATGCTAGACTGTTGAGGTATGGTGCCGTACCATGCTAGACTGTTGAGGTATGGTGCCACACCATGCTAGACTGTTGAGGTATGGTGCTGTACCATGCTAGACTGTTGAGGTATGGTGCTGTACCATGCTAGACTGTTGAGGTATGGTGCCGTACCATGCTAGACTGTTGAGGTATGGTGCCACACCATGCTAGACTGTTGAGGTATGGTGCTGTACCATGCTAGACTGTTGAGGTATGGTGCTGTACCATGCTAGACTGTTGAGGTATGGTGCCGTACCATGCTAGACTGTTGAGGTATGGTGCCACACCATGCTAGACTGTTGAGGTATGGTGCCGTACCATGCTAGACTGTTGAGGTATGGTGCCGTACCATGCTAGACTGTTGAGGTATGGTGTCACACCATGCTAGACTGTTGAGGTATGGTGCCGTACCATTCTAGACTGTTGAGGTATGGTGCCGTACCATGCTAGACTGTTGAGGTATGGTGCCGTACCATGCTAGACTATTGAGGTATGGTGCCGTACCATGCTAGACTATTGAGGTATGGTGCCGTACCATGCTAGACTGTTGAGGTATGGTGCCGTACCATGCTAGACTATTGAGGTATGGAGCAACACCATGCTAGACTATTGAGGTATGGAGCAACACCATGCTAGACTATTGAGGTATGGAGCAACACCATGCTAAAATATTGAGGTATGGTGCCGTACCATGCTAGACTGTTGAGGTATGGTGCCGTACCATGCTAGACTATTGAGGTATGGTGCCACACCATGCTAGACTGTTGAGGTATGGTGCCGTACCATGCTAGACTGTTGAGGTATGGTGCCACACCATGCTAGACTGTTGAGGTATGGTGCCACACCATGCTAGACTGTTGAGGTATGGTGCCACACCATGCTAGACTGTTGAGGTATGGTGCCACACCATGCTAGACTGTTGAGGTATGGTGCCACACCATGCTAGACTGTTGAGGTATGGTGCCACACCATGCTAGACTGTTGAGGTATGGTGCCACACCATGCTAGACTGTTGATGTATGGTGCCACACCATGCTAGACTGTTGAGGTATGGTGCCACACCATGCTAGACTGTTGAGGTATGGTGCCACACCATGCTAGACTGTTGAGGTATGGTGCCACACCATGCTAGACTGTTGAGGTATGGTGCCGTACCATGCTAGACTGTTGAGGTATGGTGCCGTACCATGCTAGACTGTTGAGGTATGGTGCCGTACCATGCTAGACTGTTGAGGTATGGTGCCGTACCATGCTAGACTGTTGAGGTATGGTGCCGTACCATGCTAGACTGTTGAGGTATGGTGCCGTACCATGCTAGACTGTTGAGGTATGGTGCCACACCATGCTAGACTGTTGAGGTATGGTGCCGTACCATGCTAGACTGTTGAGGTATGGTGCCACACCATGCTAGACTGTTGAGGTATGGTGCCGTACCATGCTAGACTGTTGAGGTATGGTGCCGTACCATGCTAGACTGTTGAGGTATGGTGCCGTACCATGCTAGACTGTTGAGGTATGGTGCCACACCATGCTAGACTATTGAGGTATGGTGCCGTACCATGCTAGACTATTGAGGTATGGTGCCGTACCATGCTAGACTGTTGAGGTATGGTGCCGTACCATGCTAGACTATTGAGGTATGGTGCCGTACCATGCTAGACTGTTGACGTATGGTGCCGTACCATGCTAGACTGTTGAGGTATGGTGCCGTACCATGCTAGACTATTGAGGTATGTTGCCGTACCATGCTACACTATTGAGGTATGGTGCCGTACCATGCTAGACTATTGAGGTATGGTGCCACACCGTGCTAGACTATTGAGGTATGGTGCCGCACAGTGCTAAAACAAGCTAGGGAAAACACTACATGTATTACAAGTACAATAACTTTGGTGCTGATGATCACCAAGTGTGATTCTGACAGATGAGAAATTGGGGGGGGGGGGGGGGGGGGGGGGGGGGAAGGGAAGTGCTTTTGGCAATTTTCTTCTCTGCTTTATACAAACAAATTAATTTTAATATAAAATGTACTATTTAAAATATTACAAACATGAACCCCTTTTAACTAATTTTAGGACATCATAGGGCGCAAACTTAAGAATAGACAAAATGCTGACCGACAGCAATTTTGAGCCCGACTATAACAATTTTAAACCATTAACTTTGACAACAAATGTAAAAATCCAGAAACAATCCCTTCAACTGGCAACAGTAATATTAATCCATCTGCAAAACTTTGCCATCAGTCAATCCTCTGACTGACGGCAATTCATATCGCAACTACGACAATTGCCATCCGTGCCATCGTTATGTTCAAGCCATGCATCATTTACATCGTCATTGTGGGTTAACCAAAAATGAGATTTTGTGTAACTCATAAATGGTTTATGCCAATTTTCAATTCTCCGAAGCCTGTATAATGCAGCTTTACAATTTACATGTACATGTAATTACCATTTGCATACTCCATCTCAATGAAGAGTGTATCTTCCTCAATGAAGTGGTTGTAGTAAGACACAACATTTGCGTGATTCAGAAAGGAGAGTACGTCAATTTCATTCTGAGAATCACGCCTCTGCCGCTCACTTAGTCTGGCCAGGTTGATTTCCTTCCATACAACCAAACTATTGTCCTAAAAATTCAAATGAGAAAAAAATATTATGTGTATCATGTTACATATAAAACTGATATGCATATTATATACATGTATGTACAAAATTTTGTTTTGAAATATAAAGAACTGGTGTGAAAATGGGTTATGCAAAATTAGATTCCAGTAACACAATTCCCTTTCATTATAATGTCTAGCTACCAGACCCTTATCATGTGAGAGAAAAAAAAGTTACGCAAAAATTAGATTTGCATAAGGTCTCACTACACAGATCACTTCCGGATGAGAGTTGATTGATCACGGTCCACTATAGTTCCTAATTGTGACACATGTTATGGTTCACATATTCACTTCTAGGAAATGGTGAAGAATTAAAACAATATGTATATTTAATGGTAAGACTTCTGGCTGTATTTTGCCCATGTTATTTTGTAATATTGTGCATCGACCTTTTGGGACATGGGCATATAGCGTAGGAGACAGCTCGAGTGAATCGGTTAATGAACCACCTGTTCGGACCGGTATTACAGCCAGATGCGGTCATATAGCGAAAAATTGAGACGGAAATGTTCTCAATTTTGGAATGAAAATAAATACTTATATAATATATGTTCGCAATGGTGTATGTTGTTAGTGCCAATGAGAACCTGTTCTATTTGCAATCTTCATTTGAAGTTGGGCAATTTAACATGAGTTTCAATGGCAGATGACATCTGCGTAGTGAGACCATAATGTAAAACATGAAATTACTGTTTATCCCCCAAAATATACGTTTAGCAAGCCAAAATGAGAATGTACTAGTGTAGCATCCTTATAAAAGGTAATTACATCAATGTGGATTTTAGCCAAGCGTATGGGGCCCTATTTGGGTAAATATTGCAAACATGTCGATTTTATTTACTTTTATTATTTTATTTTTTAGGGTGTGTGTGTGTAAAAATGTATATATATGCTAGTGTTCTGACATGCAATATATAAATTGATCTGAGTGTCTAACATTGAGTTTCTCATTGTAAAAGGTCAAAATTCAAGGTCACACAGTCAATATCCAAATTCACCCTAATTTCTGTGATTTTGTGCATAATTAATTTTTTTGACTGTACAGTCATAGTGACAAACAGTTTTGATGGTATTGTGAATATATAACATAGTATTCTACTATAAAAGTAGAATTTGTATCTGCCATTAATAATGTGTGGATCTTCATGCTGAAATATACAGAAAAAAAGAGAGGATTTCAACACTTCACTATGCAATAATTGTTGCCCATAGCAACTATTGGTGAAAACAAATATTTTTAATGAACTAACTAGATAATTAGCTTCTTTGTATGTTGCTTATATCAGAACTACCAAAAAGGTCATGGTGCACTAGAATGTAGTGACTGTTTGTTTCATGGTCATCTATTGTGTGGATGACCAAGGAGTAACAATGTGATTATGAAGTTTTATTGGATGGTATGGTGCATCTATCTTTTGGTGTATTGTTTAGCGTTCATAAGTTACACTGGTCTAGTATGGCTTTTCATGGTGTAAATTACCCAAATTATTAAATTGACTTCAAACCAAGTTTGACAAAATCTGTTAATAAACTTTAAGGTCTCACTCCACAGATCACTTCTGGGTGAGAGTTCATTGATCACGGTCCACTATAGTTCCTAATTGTGACACAAGTTATGGCTTACATATTCACTTCTAGGAAATGGTGAAGAATTAAAACAATATGTATGTTTAATGGTAAGCCTTCTGGCTGTATTTTGCCCATGCTATTTTGTAATATTGTGCATTAACCTTTTGGGACATGGGCATATAGTGTAAGAGACAGCTTGAGTGAATCGGTTAATGAACCACCTGTTCGGACGGTATTACAGCCAGATGCGGTCATATAGGAAACAACTGAGACGGAAATGTTCTCAATTTTGGAGTGAAAATAAATGCTTATATAATGTATGTTCGCAATGGTGTATGTTGTTAGTGCCAATGAGAACCCTTTCTATTTGCAATCTTCATTTGAAGTTGGGCAATTTAACATGGGTTTCAATGGCAGATGACATCTGTGTTGGTTATAATCGCTAACTGTTGTCTGGGATAACTAAAACATGGTATTTTTACCAGAGTAGACAGAATTTTCCAACTCTAATATAACAATGATCAGCACCCTTTACTTGACGATACCCATAACTCATAAGCATGATAAGGAAGGGTTAGTTTTTAATGGGAGGATCGATAAAAACATGGAATGTTTTATTAGTAGGTGTACAAATAAATATTTTAAACAAATATCTATCAAAAGTAACCTCTGTCTTTCGGTAGAGGACGGCTTCGCCAAATGCACCTCTCCCAAGCACACGAACAAACACATATGAAGTTTCGTGCAAGCCATCCAATTCTGTCACGTCAGCCGCCATTAGTAAACAACTCGGCGGCAACAAGGGAGATAATCTGAATGATAGGTCTCATATAACAAATATTTTACTTTGAGAATATAAACGGAATAGAAAAGGAATGGAAAGGCATATTTGTTTAATGCCATCTCGTTTCATTATAAACTAAGGCTATTTTTTGGTGTATTTTAGTTGTCACTAATGCAATAAAATAGACCTGGGTATAGTTTCGAGGTTTATGAACTTTATCTTTTGAAGGCAAAATTGTAGTGTTTATTATCACAAACATCTAAATCGAGATTATGGACATTTACGGCCAACATGTTTCTTCGTAGAAGGCATGCAGTATGTCACTAAAGAAAGAAAGAAAACACCCCCCCCACCCCCCAGAAAAACAAAGACATCCAGTACTAGTCTATGTTATGAATCGTATGCGGAGGGGCATCTTGTGCCCCCTTGTGACAACAACCCCCACAATCATCTAGTGCAGACTTAAAGCCACTGACCCTAGTTTTGAAACACTACAGCGATTTTTTCACCACTAGTGCAGTTTTTGTTTTATCACTGAAATCAGACATTACTTGTATTGTATTGTTTAGATTATCCATTGCCGTACATCCGAAGTGTTTCTGGTCATCCTGATGTTTCTATCACGAAATGTAGTCTTTAAATATTAAAAAAGCACACACCGCACGTACCTCTGGGAAGTAACGGTTATGGAGACGAACTGTAGTCTATTTATGAGGGCATTTCCCCGTCTCTGTATCACAGACTCCTGTTTTAACTATTGTAACGTTATAAAAATGTATTACATGTGTAACCTATAGATTATCCAAACATAATGTCCTGGCTAGAGATTTTCGAAGCTATATTAGTGCTACGCCATCGTAAAACCGTCGTAAGCTATGACGTCACAACGACGCATGCTAAACCCTACGAGTGTTTTGTGATGTCGTAGCGCTATGACAATTTTGAAAATATGGGCCCAGGTCTGCGGCAGATACACCAGGGGCGTAGGCTGGGTGGGGGTGGGGGTGGGGTGGGGGGGGGGGGGGGGCGATTCGGCGTTTCTGGTCCAGATCACGCTACGCCCATGTGTAACACAGTATAGCTAGCACTTAATCCATTCGAAGCGAAACACAAACTGTAACGGGATACATTGCATAAGAAGGATCTGCCGGGAACAGATTAAAGTTAAAGTTTGTTTTGTTTAACGACACCACTAGAGCACATTGATTCATTAATCATCGGCTATTTAATGCCAAACATAATTCTGACACGTAGTCATCAGAGGAAACCCACATTTTCCCATTAGCAGCAATGGATCTTTTATATTCACTTTTCCCACAGACAGAAAAGCACATACCACAGCCTTTGACCAGTTGTGGTGCACTGGTTGGAACGAGAAAAAAACAATCAGTTGAATGGATTCACGGAAGTGGTTCAATCCTGCGATGCAAGCACCTCAAGCGACCACTCAACCGACCGAGCTAAATCCCGCCCCTGAACAAATTAAAATGTCCAACGTTTGCTTTAGTTTTAAGTACATGTTGGAGTGCTTTTGTGGAAACCATTTTTTGTGGATGATTGATCAAAGATTTCCTTTGAGCAAGAAAAAACAACCCCCCCCCCCCACACACACACACCCACTCCACAAAACAAACATAAAAACTAAATCCCAAGAAAGAAAGAGAAAACCCCCAACATAACAATAAAAGATACACACCCCAAACAACCCTCAACCCCCCAACAAAACAACCAAAAATCCCCCAACAAGAAACAAACAGAAAACAACCCTCTACCTCCCCCCAATCCCCCCCCAAACAAACAACAAGCCAACCAATCAACAAAAAACCCCAATAAAACACCCAACCCAAACCCACCTAATCCCTCAAAACACCAAACAAAGAAACCTATCATATGAGTTAAACATTACAAAATACTTTAATAGTTTGTTATTGAAAACACAACAAACGAAACACAATTTATATACAAACGATACACGTTTTATTTATAAGCACCGCATCTTCAAAACAGAACAAAACAAAATGCAAATTTAGCAATCCGTTATTTAAGCACATATCAACAAAAGCAATCACCTACGCACTGATTTATTCAAACAACCAACAATTTTAAACGGCTACCTTTGTAAGAATTCATCTATCATCCTCATGTTAAACAATCCACTATATAGCACTAAATGTGATATAACCTTTGACTTGCCAGGTGGATACATTTTTGTTTGAAAGAGGTATTCTAATTTGAAAACATAATTTCAACCCATAAAACAAACTTAAAAATCAAACCAAACCAAAACAAAATAAAAGCGTTTTAGGTGGGTGCGGACGCACAACGTCTTCTCCGGGTTCACCCATATTTCTACTCTTAAAGCCATTGCCAACTAATGTCTATCCAATTGTGCATACACTGAAATAAACTACAGTATCCAACCCATGAACACAACCTGGGAACGGCACCGGATATTGCTACCATCGTAGAGGTAAATAAGGCTGGCACAACTAGAGGAAATTTTTTACAAACAAGTTGTTCCCTGTTAAATAATGTCTTACTTTTTGGGAGCCACTTACCATTATTACATTTTTCGCATACCATTTGAAATAAATAGGTGTACGGCGAATTGAGGCGGTGTACGGCAATCTACTTTACCAGATAGTTTTACAATCTCGAACGACGTTTAAATTGTTTTCTTATAATTCAATGCATGGCGTATTAGTTTGCTAAAAGTCTTAAATATAGGCCTATAATCGCTTAATTATCAATTATAACATTATGTATTACCAAGATATGTAGCAAGATGTGTCGCAAACGCACCAGCAATATTCGGAGGCCGTCCTAGACAGTGCCTAACACTGCAGAAAAGTGAATATCCTAAAAACAAGTTCCGCATTCTCGCAGCGCAGTGTTAAAACTTTCACAAGAGGTTCATTATTCTTTAAATATACATGATTTTTTTGTTGCTAGAATTCATATTTTAACAAGAACATTAAACATTATTTTTCTTATAACACAAAAAAACAAACAAAACAAGGACAGTCATCTAAAAAATTAATCTGAGCTTTCTGGCCTGTAAATAAACTGGCGTGTCCATCATTGATGTTTGGAAGGGTGTGTGTGTGTGTGTGTGTGTGTGTGTGTGTGTCTGTGTATGTGTGTGTGTGTGTGGGGGGGGGGGGGGTCGATCCAACGACTCTTGCTCATTCCTTCAACCAGGTGATAGCTGTCACAGTTCGGTGCATGACAATGGTACATGATCCTCGGCTATACATCCTTCCTATCAAAAGTTTGTTTTGTTTAACGACACCACTACAGCACCCTTCCTATTATACCACATGCTCTGTACACAAATCTCATCATATCCATTTTTTTTCCAACATTGTACATAACACCTAAAACACCTTCCTCAAAAAAACAACAACCCCGCGACACACACACACAGAGAGAGAGAGAGAGAGAGAGAGAGAGAGAGAGAGAGAGAGAGAGAGAGAGAGAGAGAGAGAGAGAGAGAGAGAGAGAGAGTCAGATAGAAAGAGTTACAAGACCCCTTCTGCATTTTGTGTTCATAAGCTTATTATTACATCATAACATCGTGTACACCCGTCAGCCAAAGAAGCCTGTTTTGGGTGGATGGGGTGGTGGTGCAAACCAGTAATTAGCCCTCCAGAAATAGCACAGAAGCACCGACACTATAAGTATTGTCAAAATGGCCAAATATGGGAATGATGATTTCTGTTCAGCAATTCTTGTCGGAAACTGTTCGATATATCTGGCGTATTCAGCTGAAACAAGAAGAGTAGTAATATAATATATAATAAATTAAATTGATATAACCATAATCATTTAAGAGGCATAGCGTGGTCTGGATGGGGGATATGTATGTGTGTGTGTGTGTGTGTGTGTGTGTGTGTGTGTGGTGTTGAATATGAACCTAGCAGACCCTTTTTCAACATTTCCCCTGGATACCTATATGGATAGCCTAATATTGTACTATAAAACCCCCCATTATTTTAGCCTCAGCCTACGCCCCTTGGAATATACTAATATTAAATATTTAATTACCCCCAAACCCCCACACCAAAACAACCCCCCAACCCCCCCAATAATAACCTTAACTCCACCCCGCAACCCCCCAAAAATCCCAACCCAAAAAAACAACACCCAACCCCCAAAATAAAACACGACCACCCCCCAAAAAAAGAATTAAAAAAATAAATAAATCAAAAACAAACTAAATCATTAATAAATAAATACTAAAAGCTGACAACTGTTAAAACAGCTGGAAAAGGAAATCTTACCAAATAATCCAGATCTTGTCTGCCATATATTGTTTAATTTCTCTTCGATATCATTGCCGTCTCGTACCTTTACATAACTACCATTGCACAATGATAAGTTTTTACTCTTGAACAGCTCGGCATCAAACTCCCGCACCATAACAGTAATCTCCGAAATCATTCCATATGACTCAAGTTTCTGAAAAACATAAAGTCTTCTGTTTCCATTGGTAACACAGAGGATTCCTCCAAAAGGATAGTACATTGTTTCCACGGGCGGAAGATCTTGCGGACGTACGCGTCCATAGACTATATCTTCAAATGTTTTCTCCAGTGGCGTCCCATCTCCAAATGTGTTTGAAATCGAGCCGTGGCAGTATTTCAGTTCAGACGGACGAACCCGTTTTGGTCCTGTGTACCCGGGTTCTAGATACATGTTTAAACACACAGTACGCTTCACGAATCTGTAAATAAAGACATATATAATATTACATACAACAGATATTACTTATGCTATGCTACGCTATAACATATAACGATATGATATACTAAAACACGAGATATATATTTCACGTATATAATGTATATTGTTCTACATAATTATAATATTAATAATTACAATTATTGTTAGTATTAATATTTTAATATTTGTTAAATTTTATATTCATTGTTATTATTTGCGATGTTTTAAAATTTTAACGAAACTAATTCTAACAAAACCAATATTATTGTATTTAATATTATTAGTATTAATATTTTAGTATTTGTTAAATTTTATATGTACTGACGTTGTTATGTTGGAAACCTTTGTCAAAAAGATAAAAAACAACAATGTTATTGTAATGTTAGTATTCATATTTGTCAAATTTTATATTCATTGTCATTATTTGTTATGCTGATAAAATATTTTGATAAAAATCTTAATGTAATGTAAAAGACGTTTTTTTTTTTCACAAATAAAATGAATGAATGAATGAATGAATGTTTAACGACACCCCAGCACGAAAAATACATCGGCTATTGGGTGTCAAACTATGGTAATGCAAATAAATAAAGTGATGATCAACATCAATATAAGAATTCAAGATTTAAATAAAAACAGTGTAAAGCAAAAATACAAATATCACAGATAGATACTGACTTTTACTCAAAATTTCAATTTTGTGCTGTATTGGCCATTCTCAAAGAGAATGTTACACCCCTGCACCACGGTGAGGTTACAGCACATGCAGGGGTTTTTGAGAAATAAATGATTGCTATCGTTATATTTGATATAATGCTCTCTAATGGTATGGCATTCACGCCACGCCAAGTTTGTTTTGTTTAACGACACCACTAGAGCACATTGATTTATTAATCATCGGCTATTGGAGTCAAACATTTTATTAAAATAAAATAAATTAATAATAATAATAATAATAATAAAAGAAAAACAATAAAAGATATTCCCAAATCAAACTGCATTTTCTTAAGGGCCTTACATAGCCTCATACCGTATAACAAGTGGAGGGAAGTGTGTGTGTGTGTGTGTGTGTGTGTAAGGGGGTGGGGGGGGGGGGAGTAAGACAATAATCATTTATTATTAAAAGGTATTTTCCAGCTACATAAAAAGGTGCTTTGAAATAACAAACAAACAACCATTCATGAAGTAACTTGCTCCCACGCTGGATCCATTCAACGGATTGAGTTTTTCTCGTTCCAACCAGTGCACAGCAACTGGTAAAAGGCCGTGGTATGTGCTTTTCCGTCTGTGGGAAAGTGCATATTAAAGACCCCTTGGAATGTAGCGGGTTTCCTCTGATAATCCGACGCCATATAACCATAAATAAAATGTGATGAGTGCGTCGTTAAATAAGACATTTCCTTCCTTCTTCCTCTGATAACTACGTGTCAGAATTACCATGTTTGACATCCAATAGGCGATGATTAATTAATAAATGTGCTCTAGTGGTGTCGTTAAAAACAAACGTTAACTTTGCTCCCACTATGCGTGGCTTATGCAAAAATCATCTATCACCCTCGAAATATCAGGCGCAAACTCGTTCCGCACTCTTATAGTAGTAGCCCGAGTACTCTGACGGCAAGAGAGCTAAACGGACATTTGGACGGTTGGTAGCCTTCTTAGATTGGTCTCTGGCGGTAAGAGGGCTAGACGGACATTTGGACGGTTGGTAGCCTTCTTAGATTGGTCTCTGGCGGTAACAGGGCTAGACGGACATTTGGAGGGTTGGTAGCCTTCTTAGATTGGTCTCTGGCGGCAAGAGAGCTAAACGGACATTTGGACGGTTGGTAGCCTTCTTAGATTGGTCTCTGGCGGTAAGAGGGCTAGACGGACATTTGGAGGGTTGGTAGCCCTCTTAGATTGGTCTCTGGCGATAAGAGGGCTAGACCGTAGACGGACATTTGGACGGTTGGTAGCCCTCTTAGATTGATCTCTGGCGGTAAGAGGGCTAGACCGTAGACGGACATTTGGACGGTTGGTAGCCCTTTTAGATTGATCTCTGGCGATAAGAGGGCTAGACCGTAGACGGACATTTGGACGGTTGGTAGCCCTCTTAGATTCGTCTCTGGCGGTAAGAGGTCTAGACGGACATGTGGACGGTTGGTAGCCCTCTTAGATTGGTCTCTGGCGGTAAGAGGGCTAGACGGACATCTGGACGGTTGGTAGCCCTCTTAGATTGGTCTCTGGCGGTAAGATGGCTAGACGGACATTTGGACGGTTGGTAGCCCTCTTAGATTGGCATCTGGCGGTAAAAGGGCTACCAACCGTCCAAATGTCTGTCCAGCTCTCTTGCCCTCAGAGTACGTGGGCTATTATGTTAGGAAAGTGTCACTCCATACGCTACATTTGCTATATAGACGATTAAATCAATGCAACAAATTGTTTTCATTTTCATAAAGGGAAACGAACTACGGGATTCATAATAGATTAAAAAACCAAAACAAAACAGTTCTGTAATCACTGTTAATGAAATTAAATTTTGATATCTCTAAAATATTAAATTATTACTCACCTTTTCGTTTTTAATTTAGCTTATTGTGACGTCATTTTTATTATGACGTCAAACACAATATGCATGTAGCAGGGGCGTAGGCTGGGGGATTCGGGGGGGGGGGGGGGGGGGTCCGGACGACCCCCCCCCCGCTGAAGCAAATGGTCCGCTTTGAGTACTAAAACATATAGGTTTATAAATATGGAATTTCGGGTGGTGCAAAAACAAAATAGAAAAAGGTCCACTTGGTTCATATTCGAACCCCAACCCAGGTCCAGATCACGATACGCCCCATATCAAGATATGCATGTAGTAACTGGTTAATAACGCAAAACCTGTCAAATTCTACGTACACGAACTGCATGTCTGTATATAAACATTTCAATTACATATCATGTTTAATATTTCGATTTGCTCACTTCTATTTTGTACGGCTAATAACGTATACACAGTGACACCGCATTGATGTTTATAATCATAAGCTAAGGAGACATGGGAGGGCGCGGGTGGGGGTATGTGTAACTGTCATCACCCAAGTTCTGGAGCAAATACTCAAATTCGGTTAAAAACGATAGAGGTTATTCGGACAAACTGAGCTAACCGGAAATCGTTTACCCACACTATTATTTGTAATTCACGCAAAATGCGTAGTGTACCTAAGACTCGAACATACATACAGTTGAATGTCCCTGGACCAGTGGATCTCAGACACCAGAACACGTTGCACTCTCCTCCAAAACATAAGGCAACACATCTGGCCAGAAGAAAAGAGCATGAAAGAAAAGCTATGCGGCAGCCCTGGTGAGCTCCAACTGACGATCCAGTTCATTGATGCAGCACATCTCAGGATTAGTGAGCATATGAAACCGAACGGGCAACGGGCAACTATATTTACGTGCCCCTATCCACAAGGGTTCAGGCACGCCCACCCCGGATTCAGCCTCTGACATCGCCAGTTGTCGATTCCGGGGCGGGGGGGGGGGGGGGGGGGGGGGGGGGGGGATGGATAAAAAGAGTGCATGGGATAATTTTAAATAATGTGGTATGACCACTTAAAAAATTAAATAAATAAATAAAACAGTTACAAATAGGGATCTATCATATTTATATATTATTACTCACATATTAATGATAGCACCATAATTAAAGAGCCTTATAACATTCTATTATTTTAATATATAATTAGTAGGTGCAATTAATTACAATTTCGATCGGGCAGTTCCAAATAGATATATACTATAATTAATTAATTACTAATAATATTTATATATATATATATATATATTTTTATTTTATTAAATTAGGCCCTGGAGGATAAAGGATTCGTAAAGCGGGGAGCACAGCGCCACCGGCAATCCGGCGATCAAACAGGTGGGAGGCCCACTCCGGTAAGTCCGGATTTCCGGGGGGGGGGGGGGGGGGGCGTTCCGGGGGGGGGGAGGCCTCCTAACAGGCTTCCCTATCGGCCAAAACCGCCAACGCCCTACCGCACCCAAATATGCACCCTACCACGGCGTCCCCCCATCCCGCCCCCCCCCCCCAGGTTATCCATGTAACACAGGTGGGCCCTTCTTTTGTTAAGATGATATGAATGATATGACTGATGATATATGATAACAAGCCCGCGAGCCGCCGTCTGGAGTGGTGGTGAAACGTATAAGCGTCATTGATGTTGTTGATTGGCTGGTGGGTTGGTTCAATTACTATGGTGAGGTGTCCTCGCCGCTCTCCCCAAGCATTCGTGAGCACCACACCCAATCGGGTGCGTCACCTAAACGGATGACAAATGTCATTGTTATATAATCCTCGGTGTCACCCAAGTGACCACTAGTCGTCAAGTGGGTGGCTCCGAGTACCGGTCAGGTTTTTTTGTTTGTATATATACAAATTGACCGATCAAATTAATACCGTTTAAAACCTGTTTGATTTAAAAGAAAACGGGTACATATATATTAAAATAGTACTGCATTAAAATTGCTAAGAGGAAAGTTTCAACAACTAATAACCACATTTATTATAACAATTAATTAAAAGTATATTAATATACCATAAATATTTAAAAACTCAAACATTCGCACCCAGCCGTACATTCCGCCTGAGGCGGGCGGCACAGACACTGCCAGGCGTATGCGCCGCCAAGCCCCGGCGAAACAAAACCAATCATTCACGCAACCACTCTCACACTAGGTTAAATTAATAATTATTGGCTGGCTAAAGCACAGACCAATAAGAGAAGTTTATAGAGGGAACGGGCTCTAATTGGTCAGAGCCCGCTCCCTCGCAGCCAATCGCCCCGACACCCAATTGCTGTTCATTTAAGTAAAGATTACAGTAAAAGATAGATGTGCTAGCAGAGGCCAGCGAAAAAAAGAGAAGAAAGTGGAGAGTAGAATTCCATAAAAATAAGATGGATGACAAAGCCGCACAAGAAAAGAAATCCAAGGTACCCCACGGCAAGGCCCGGCTCTCCGGATATCACCGATTGGCACCTCGGGAACACTCGTGAGCGGCAGTAGTTACTTAAGACAGAAGAAGGAAAACACAGTGTGTGTTAGAAATGAGCCGGATCGATATGCGACACTCAGCTTGAAATGGTGCGTTGCGATTGGCTGAATCTCAATCCCTAGCCGGAGCTGGTTGAGATAAAAAAAAGAGAAGCCAGTGTTAAGAAACAGCAGGCAAAATAAGAGGCTGCGATTGGCTGGATTTCGATTCCTTCTCTGGAAAAAAAAGAAAGAGAGGAATGTGGATGTTACAACTATCCAGTCAATCGCCAACAAGTGAATGAGGAAACAATGTGCGTAGGCTGTTCGGTGTTTCTAAAATGGATTAAGAAGAAAACAAGTTGATCAACATGATTAATTAAAAGAATTAATTTGAGAAACCGAACGGGAAGAAGAAGATTAGTTTGCAGCCTTATATTCCCAGATTCGGGCATTTTAGTTTAATTTCCGATGGCTTAGCTACTATATAATTACAAACTCCCCGCCGTTATACGATTTAGGCCTACTCTACTTGATTGGACAACGTAATTAAAAATCTGAATGTTTTTCATCGATAAATCTACAAAAAAAAAAAATACTAGGTAGGAATATGTTGAGCTTCGGAAATCCCTCATTTAGTTCGAGGTGCACTCAAATATTTACGGAGTAAAAACAGCTGTGGGTGTGATTGGTAGTAATATGTGACATTGATATTTGTGCAAATACTGTTATCCATTGACAATAAATAGATACGCTTTTATCAGGGCTCGAAACTCGCCAAAAAATATGGTGGCCCCAAAAATAATAATGGGTATTGGCAAATTAAGATAAGCGAACCATGAACCACGAGCAAGATTTTAATTTGGAATAAATATATACAATACAAATATTAATAGTGGCTCATATGTTATAGCTCTAAACAAGATCGCCCAAATAATATTATTTGGGCGACTAACGCCATTATTTTTTAATATTTAAGTCGCTCAAACGGGACATTGGTCACATTTGGCGACCTGGCCACAGGCCGTTTCGAGCGCTGTTTTATTTGTTATACAGTTGTTATGCAGTATATACCAAAGGTTAAAACTAATGTGGGGTACTCCCAAAAATGGAACTGCAATTTTCAGCAAAAATGACGGTTGCTAATAAATACATTAATTAAATCTGTTAAATGGTATGTAACCCCCAGTTTCTTGCAGGTAGATTAGATGTGAAGTGCCACACTTTATTGCTGTACCTCCTGGGTGTGTTGATAACTACTTATATCAGTTTTATTAGTAAACGTTAACATTATCGGCAATAGGAATTGATTTGGTCTATTACAACCAATAGTGCAAGGCAACCTCCTTGGCAACGGTAACGACTGCGTGACGCACTTCAATGAATTCTTACTTTCAGTTTCTCCAAAATACCATCAAGGCTACGTTCAGCCAAATGTTTAGACCTACAACTATTTTGACAGGTCATTCAGTTTAATATGTAGCGCTAAAACAGGCACGGCAGAAGCAAGTATACATTGGGGGGGGGGGGGGGGGGGGGGGCTGACAGATCGATGGCGCAAAGCAGTTTCTAAGGCGTTCGGAAGTATGCTCACTCGCAAACTTGTAATAATTAGATGTCCTAAAATGCAATTTCCTGCATTCTACAGTTAAAATTCATCTTTGCCTAAAGATTTACTACCGTACCAATAATATATCAGATCCGTAGAAACAACTTTGGGAGGGGGGGGGGGGGGGGGCACTGACGGATTGGGTAGGCCTACAAACTATATCAGATTTTGTTTACAATGGCAAACATTAATGTGAAAAAAAGGCTCACGAGTGCCCCCTCCCCCCACTTCCTACGGGCCTACATATATATATATATATATACATATACATATATACATATACATACATACATACATACATACATACATACATACATACATACATACATACATACATACACATACATACATACATACATACACACATACATACATATATATATATATTACTACCAATAATATTGTTAATTCAGAATTATTGGGCTAGAGCCCCACAAACCCCCCTGCTCCGCTATGCCTGTAAAACTACAAGTGCTAGCGACAAGCGGCAGACTGAACCGACCCCAGTTCGCCGAATGGCAATAATAGCAACTGACGTAATAAATGCGAGTTATTTATATATATATATATATATATATATATATATATATATATATATATATATATATATATATATATACTTCAGAGAATAGGACACAAAGAAATATTTTTTTTTTTACTTTCACAATTGCACGTCACGCGACACAAGTGAATTGAACTGCTTGGTATATACAGTGAACAACAAAATAAACGCCAATATTAATGTATTATACTAATTAAGTTATTTAAAATTATTGAGTTTGAATCCCATTAATTTTTGTGTCTATTAAAATTGTCAATGTCATGTGAATATTTTCGGACCATTTTGACAGACTATTTAACGAATTAATTTTTATCAAGACTATATCTATTTTTAATATTCGCATTTTTTTTTTTTTGTTATTCAGTATACATTGATTAGCCCAACTGTAACAAAGTAGTCTAAAACGTACCCGTGCATGTAAAACAAAGATGGATATGTACCCATCAAAGCTGAGATTTGCACAAGACAGCGTATGTGGGTATTTTAGAAATGGATCATCGTTACAAGACACGATTGAAGACTTACTCGAGTCTGACTGTCCGGAACATTTCTTTCCACCAATGTCTGTTATGAAGCACCAGGGCAAGTATTTTGTGGTGGAAGGAAACCGACGTTTGCTGCTTTTGAAGATACTGGAGTCGCACGGTTTAGTGGGGAAGGTTCCAGTAAAACTGTCACCATTCAATAGTTTCAAGTTCACCACAGTAAACGAAGGAAGATCTGTCGAAGTGAGAGGGTGCCCTGATCTGGAAGAGGAGCTAGAGTCCATTATTGAAGGAGGTAGGCGGAAGCAGGGGGTCCTAGAGGAAATCCTTAAATTCGGGCAAAAACAAAAGAAAATTTTAGGAAATATGAGCTGACCTGAACACTTTTCATCATGTATTTTCATAGTTCTACCCACAGTAATCCATGTAAAAATGTGTGGCGATTCGTTTTCAATCCTATATTGGCATTGCTGTTTGGCAGTAATGCTAACATGAACCGGCATCGGTGGCGTCGTGGTTAGGCCATCGGTCTACAGGCTGGTAGGTAATGAGTTCGGATCCCAGTCGAGGCATGGGATTTTTAATCCAGATACCGACTCCAAACCCTGAGTGAGTGCATCGACCAATGATCCATAACTGGTTCAACAAAGGCTATGGTTTGTGCTATCCTGCCTGTGGGAAGCGCAAATAAAATATCCCTTGCTGCTAATCGGAAAGTATAAAAGGCCAAATTTTGCATTACGTAATTGTTGAACTTCAGTTAGGTGCAGTTCTTGTTGAGAGAATAGCACCTCTCCTTGCGCGGATTCAAGGAGTGGGTGCTGGGGGCGCGCATCACTAAGTGCCCCAAACGTACCGGTTTTTCTTTCAATGTAGAAATATAAAGAATTTATTTATTTTAATTTAGGAAGATGTAATCGCTATAGACATACAGGTTAGCACATACCACGACCTTTGATATACCAGTCGTGATGCACTGGTTGGAGCGAGAAATAACCCAATGGGCCCACCGAGGGGAATCGATCCCAGACCTACCGCGCATCAAGTGAGCGCTTTACCACTGGGCTACGTCCCGCCCCGGAAAGTGGGGCAGGTTGGATGCTATGCCTAGTAGAATAGGAAGGGACATAATGTAGCGCAGTGGTAAACCGCTTGGCCGAGGTGCGATAGGCAATAGCAGGTATAAATCTAGTGTTCGATAATCAGACATCAGGTTTGCTACAATCAAAACCGATCTACATGCATGCTTAATCAATGTCCTCTAGTGGTGTCGTTAAACAAGAAGGAAGGAAATGTTTTATTTAATGACTCACTCAACACATTTTATTTACGGTTATATGACGTCGGACATATGGTTAGGGACCACACATACATTGAAGGAGGAAACCACTTGTCGATTAGCAACAAGGAATCTTTTATATGCACCATCCCATACAGGGTAGCACATACCACGGCCTTTGATGTACCAGTCGTAGTGCACTGGTTGGAGCGAGAAATAGCCCAATGGGCCCACTGACGGGAATCGATCCCAAACCGACCGCGCATCAAGCGAGCACTTTACCACTGGGCTACGTCACGCCCCTCTGTCGTTAAACAAAAGAAATTTTAACTCGACAAGAATAACTTAATACTTACTCTAATAAATATTCATAAAGAGTAATGGTACACTAATATAGTAAAATATAGTAACATTGTTTTCAATAAATAATCGACTGAATATCAGTTTACTAATATAGTACAAATTGTTTTCATTTTATAGAGCGATGTCAATACACCAAATACAAATTTTCAGTACAAACAGTTTTCTTTTCATTATTTTCAGAACATTCACAATACGGGATGAGTGGTGATGAGACCGATTTCGGGTTTGATGCACTCGCTCTGTCTGACGAGGGTAGAGATTCACAGGAAAGTGATCACAATGAAGATAATGAGGTTGATGAAAACTCTGACCAAAATGAGGATGACTATTATGATAATGACCAAGATGAAGCAGACGATGAAGATAATGAGGAAGATGAAAACTCTGACCAAAATGAGGATGACTATTACGAGGAGGTTGGCCAAGATGAAGCAGACGATGAAGATAATGAGGAAGACGAAAACTCTGACCAAAATGAGGATGACTATTACGAAGAGGTTGGCCAAGATGAAGCAGACGATGAAGATAATGAGGAAGATGAAAACTCTGACCAAAATGAGGATGACTATTACGAGGAGGTTGGCCAAGATGAAACAGACGATGAAGATAATGAGGAAGATGAAAACTCTGACCAAAATGAGGATGACTATTACGAGGAGGTTGGCCAAGATGAAGCAGACGATGAAGATAATGAGGAAGATGAAAACTCTGACCAAAATGAGGATGACTATTACGAGGAGGTTGGCCAAGATGAAGCAGACGATGAAGATAATGAGGAAGATGAAAACTCTGACCAAAATGAGGATGACTATTACGAGGAGGTTGGCCAAGATGAAGGAGACGATGAAGATAATGAGGAAGATGAAAACTCTGACCAAAATGAGGATGACTATTACGAGGAGGTTGGCCAAGATTAAGCAGACGATGAAGATAATGGGGAAGATGAAAACTCTGACCAAAATGAGGATGACTATTACGAGGAGGTTGGCCAAGATGAAGCAGACGATGAAGATAATGAGGAAGATGAAAACTGACCAACACGAGGATTACTATTATCATAATGACCAAGATGAAGCAGACGATGAAGATAATGAGGAAGATGAAAACTGTGACCAAAATGAGCATGCCTATTATGACGACGACGATGACTACAATATATATTATGATGAAGATAAAAACTGTGACAAAAATGAGGATGTATATTATAACGACGACCTCTTTCATGACCAAAATGAGGATGCCTTTGATGAGTACAGTAACGATGTCTTTGATGAGTACAATGACCACAGCGAGGATAATTCTGACAGCTGCCACATAATGTGATGGAATCCTTTCGATTCCATCCAGAACTTTCATAACAATTGTTTTACGTGATATTGACTTTTATTATAAATTTTAAAGCTGCAGTCCCTGGAATTTTAAAAATTATTATTTAAGCATTTAGAATATATGATCCAATTCTGTTTGGTACATAAAAGGTCTACCACATCGCTATAGTTTCGCAATATTCGCTTATCTACATTATTTAGGTCAATTACAAACGCAAAGACCAGCTTGTTTTTCTTCATTTAGCGGGACGCCAGTAGAACTGGGACTTTACGTGATTTGCGCAGGCGCTGAGCTTCTCACGTGATTTTGAACAAATTTAACTGTATTGATTGAGGGGTCATCTCATACCTCCAAAATATATTTATATCCATAGAGGTATGGTACAATACCTTTTCAGGGGTCGGTGGTGGATTAGCCTTGAAATTTTGACAATGGCCAGCGGTTGGCATACGCGTTACATTTAAGGGGGTGTTAATAATTACGTAACGCTCTTGGGGTAGAGGAAGAGGGCGGTGTGTTCGATTTATGTAACATTTATCAAGACTATATGTTATTTTTATTCATTACTTAAACCTAGAAGGTTTTTTTTATTTTTTTTTGGAAATGCGTGGTCGGTCTAGAATCGATCCCCATCGGCGGGCTCGTTCCAGCCAGTGCGCCATGACTGGTATATAAAATGCCATGGTATGTGATATCCTGTCTGTGGAATGGTACATATAAACGATCCCTTGTTAAAAAAAAAGGGCGCGTGTACAGGGATTTCTGCGTAGTTGGTGTTATAGACTGTGTTGAGCGAAGTTTATATGGGGCCATGCTTCCCCAAAAAATATATTTCAAAAAATTTTCCTCTCTAAGATGATATGTCAACATTAGCAACTTTTTGAGATCCAATAGCAGATGATTATTAAATCAATATGCTCTAACACTGATGTCGTTAAACAAAACAAACTAACATTACCTTTTCCAAACGAAAGAATATTTATTTGAATTTGTCGATTTTAACACGTAAAATTAAGAAGTGAAAACGTTCATTGTCTACTTTAGTATATACATGATCAATATGTTATACAAACTAAACTTTGAAAAGTTTTATTAACACTTTATAAAATATTAATTCTGAAATAGGAAGGTACGATTGTCCATAATACGTTGGCAAGATCAAACCGGTATTAACGAAAGACTAGTACTGTATCCTCCACTGAACGTTCTTCGTACAGCGCAAGATTTCTCATTTTATTTTTTGAGACTAACCCTACAATTTCAAATCCGCAAACGCACGTGTTAACTGAAACTGACAACAGCCTGTCGTATGTGCAATCTGATTAAAATTAGTTCTACTGGTCTACCAGTAGATTTAACAGCATTGTGTAGACTCCCATGTGCAGATGACATTTCGTCTGTAAATAATAATTTAAATATCGACCAATCACACTTCGACTTTTATAACGTTATTTGTATTTTATTTTTATTGCTCTAAATATGGATTATAAATTAAACTTACATTTATTTTAAACACCAAACCTCACTTTTATATCATCAAAGATGTTTTAATTAAAGCACAGTGGAGGGGATTCCCTGTCACCCTGTCGTCAAATAAAAATTTAAAATTTTGGAGCTCTTCACAAAAAGTGCAGAAATTATATCATCGGAATCGGAACATATCGCATCTTTTCGGCGAACATAATATTATTTCCGCTGCCGGAAATAGTCGAAATGTTCCGATTAAAATGGGATATGTGCCTCGCTGTCGAAAGAATTCATCCCCAGTCTGGATATTCCCAGTCTGGAGTTCGTCGCGGTACGACGTGTTTGTACACACTACACGGGCTTTCGCGGCTGGACTTGGGGATCCTTCACTTTTGTTGTTTTTGTCAACAAAGTGTAGTTTTTTACTGTGATGTATGCGGCCATTGGAACTGATTGAACGCTTGAACGCTTCTCGTTTCGACAGTCTGCACCACCAGGTTGGATTCTTTTTTAGCGAGATTCCTTGCCTCCACGTCATTTCTCCATCTGACTATGTTGACTTGTTTTTTTCGTGACTCATATGACAGCCATTCTGCAGAACGCCACGGTTGTTCGCGTTTAGTCTCTACATGTCCGATCCTGCCCTAGCAGCACTGGAAGATTGACTGCCCCACTCTAAGAAGAAATAGGAAGCGGGGTCAGCCCCTACTACTCTTTTCTAGACTTTACTTTGTTTTATTGTGCTACCATATTGTATCCTCCGGAGTCGGGCCCGTCCGCACCACTATACCAACCCATGACGACTGGACTATACCCTATTCTGATTCTCTGTCTCGTTCAGACGGATCCGGCTTCTCAAGATCTGTATTTCAGTACAGCACTACACCTTCAACGTCTATTTACTGTCAATCTAGGGGTTTTCTTGACGGGATGCAAGCCATCTCGTCCCTACAAGCTGTGCACCCTAACGGCCTTAACGAGGCCACTCACGTGGACATATAGATCGGACTTTAAACTTTTAGACCTTCGTTCAAAAGTTTATGTCGAAATTACTTTATTTTTTAAATATTATTAAATAGTCCGATCCTCTCTTCTTTCTCTTATTTATTTTTGGACTGTCCTTCTAAAATGCTCCAAATTATATAAATATTCGACCGAGCAGTCAATTCTTTTTATTTTTGGCTTGTAACTTTTGTTCTATTAACTTTTTTTTACTAATTGCTATTTTCAAAATTCTGCCCATTTTCAACTCTTCAATTTTTGAATGTAAATTTTTAAATTGTCCGCTTAATTTTTTCTGTCCCGGGACAAGCCCCTGGCTATCCAGAGACAGGCCCCGGGACGGACATGCTCGAAACTAGTGGTATATGAGCATGTAAACATTATTCGCACTCGCACCCAGTTCAAGATTGGACCGAGACGTTTTGCATGATGGAGGAAGAGGTTTGTTTTACATCTATTCCCATTTATTATCTTGTCACCAATATTGCGTGTTAGTAATGTCATGATATATTAGAATGTTTGGACATCATGTAGTCTTACTGCAGGTATGGAAATATTATTGTATACATTGGTGTCCGTTTTCTCGATTTTAATTACGCATGAATGATCGAATCGCTGTTTTGACATCTTGTTTTCAAAAATGTTTACATAGTTAATAAATTGGTTCTGTTCATTTGAAAACTTAAACTTATTATATATTAAATCGGTTTTCCCCCAAAGGTCAGAATAATACGTTACAAATAATAATAAATAAATAAAAATAGTTGCAATATTATAATTTCTAGGGCAATCGAAAATCGTGGTATTTGGCAAAGCAACCCCAAAAATGTCCTCATCGAAAATATCTCTTCCCCTCACCCTGTCGTTTTTGTTTGGACATTACATACCTATATAGATAGCGATGAGATGGATGGTGATGCCATATGGGTTTAGTCGACTTTGCCATGCTCCACACTTACTGTCAGTTGATTTCTCACCCTATCACCCGAGCCCGGGGTGCAGCCTACAAGGAATCAGAAGTGCTTTCTAGGAGATATCCATAATAGAATATTTATCAAGTCACTTTCTCTGGTTTGGAGCTGGTACTTTCCTATGGCCTCATGTGGGATATGAACCGGTTCCTACCAGCCACCGGTCAGATGGGCTAACCACTAGTCCACCGACACCAGTAAATGAAAAGGACTAAACGGGTGACATGTTAGCGTCACAATCATATGTACAAATCAAAGTACCCCCATTGTCCATGTAAATATAGATGTACTTGACAAATTCCCAAATTGCTAATTTTAGAAACAATTGGGAAATTTTAGTTTAATTGGGCAAAGTAAAGGAAGGAAATGTTTTATTTAACGACGCACTCAACACATTTTATTTACGGTTATACGGCGTCGGGCATATGGTTATGGAACACAGATATTGAGAGAAGAAACCCGCTGCCGCCACTTCATGGGCTACTCTTTTTGATTAGCAGCAAGGGATCTTTTATATTACAACATCCCACAGACAGGATAGCACATACCACGGCCTTTGATATACCAGTCGTGGTGCACTGACTGGAGCGAGAAATAGCCCAATGGTGGGCAAAATAATTTCATGTAATAATTGATATTCTGTTGAAAAATAAAAGGGTTTCTTCAATTTTCTACTCATCAGAGCTAGTCCTGACATGTACTAAATATAATTATCATCTGGCATTTGTTTTCACCTCACCAAACTGAATAATCTGTAACAAGTGAGTGTGCAAGAATTTATGAGCAAAGTTTAGCTACTCGAGACAGCGCAGAATGCGGTTGTGTTTATCAAACGTCGAGGTTTCTCCCCTCCCCCGGGCTGTGCTGCACGAGCTTGGCCGCTTGGCCGCGTATCGTGTTGAACACAATGGGAGCACGGCTATTGTCACGTTGTATACACAAAGAAACAAGTTAAGCACCCCCTGTATTTTTCACAATGACTTGTCTTGCGGGGTTTGGCATTGAAAACCTGATAACATAACCTCGGAAAAACAAATGTGTTTTGCACGAATACATCTTTGACAGTAACAAAACATAACAAGTGTATCCAGTTTTTAAATTTTAAACATAATTCTGAGAAGAATTCCAATATGCTGTATTTGAGCCAAAAACTGAGGCACAATAAGTATGGAGGTGCAGAGTCAGAAACACAAGTCAGCATCATGATTGATGATGAAAAATGTCATTTGAAGTCCACAGATGACATTCATGTCACAAATCATCAATAGCGGGTAAACCCGCCACGTGCCCGGATGACAGCTTCCACCCTTCGTCTCATCCCTCCAGTAAATCGTCTGATTTGCTACATGGGCAACTGCTGCCATTCTCGATGAAGAACTGCCTCTAATTGTGCCAGAGTCTGTACAAGTGGGGTCATTGCCTGTACTCGACGCCCCAAGATGTCCCAAACATGCCCTAGCAGGTTTAGATTAGGCCTCATGGCCGGACAGGGCAGTCACAGCTTCAGTTTAGAGTAAAGCTGTTACTGCTCGGGAACGATGTGGCCTAGCGTTGTCATCAATGTACAGAGGTCTGGTGGCGAGTGGATGGTGTCAAAATGGTACAACAGCTGGTTGCAGGACGTTACGGATGTACCGATCACCATTGAGGTTGCCTTGAATGGTGACAAGACCCAGCTTACAATCATGTGACAGGCAACCCCAAACCATTACTGAACCTCCAATATACGGGGTCGTAGGACGTATGTTCCTGGGTGTGTAGGCAGCATTGTTATGCCTCCAAACTCTCAAATGGCCATCTGTGACATGGAGCAGGAACCGGCTTTCATCGGACCAATGGACTCTTCGCCAGGACCTCAGATTCAAAACCTCTCCGAGCCAAACACCACGCTAAACGGCGTCTCTCATGATGATCAGCAAGAAAGGGACGCTTGATGACCCTTATGGCCTTCAATCACGCAAATTTCAGACGATTCCTCACTGTTCTGGCTGACATCCGTCTATTGGGTAACCATTGGCTCTTCAGAACAGGAGACGTAGCAAAGGGTTGACGACGTAAGGCTGACGCAGGGCCCTGTCCTCGCGCTGTGACGTCATGCGCGGTGCCCTGACCGTGGGAGATCCTTTACAGCATTGGTATGCCCGTGTTTCCGTATCAGTCTGCTGATTACCGTGTAATGATACTCCAGTTGACGTCCTATACTTTTGAATGTCATGCCGGTTGCATGCATACCAATAATATGCCATCTTTGGGCCTCTGATAAACGTCCACTTGCCATATTCAACGATTAAACTTCAACAATACAAGACAGTGATGTTAAATGTCAAAAATTGCAGTGTGTTGATACTGCATTTTGAGCAAAGCATGGGTGGCATGATGCACGTGCATGTCGTTCTGTTGTGGGACGTCACAGTTGTCATTGTACTCTCCTATTATTTCGATGGAACACCATTCTTGACATATTCCTCACATAATTTGCAGTTTTTACGAATGAGGCTATTTCAGTACTAATTATATTTAGGGGTGTTTACCGTTTTTCTTTGTGTATATTATGGTGACAATAAACAGAAGAGATCGGGAAGTAGGAGGAGACGTCGTCCCACGGCAGCACGGGGGGGGGGGGGTTCCAAACCTGGCGGCTCAACCGTCGGGGGGGGGGGGGTCCTTCCTGCTTCACAGAAGAAAACGAGACCGGCAGGGGCGGTTCGGGGGGGGGGGAGGAGGGGGGCAAAACCGGCAGCTCAACTGCCGGCGGCGGCCCCTTCTTCGTCGCCGCCCCCCCCCCCACTACTCGGAAGCAGCAAAAGCTGTCGGCTAAATCGGCAGTGGTGGCCCCTCCCCCTGCAGCACCCACACCGATGGAAACAGGAAAAGTGTCGTCCGCACCAACCAATCCACCGGCGTCTCCACGAGTTGTTGCGACAGCGGTTGCAGAGCGTGAAGCCAAAAAGAGGAAGGTGTCGGTCCAGGACATGTCCGACACACAGCCCACGACTTAGCAGATCGCACGCAACAAGCTTCCTGTGCGCATATTTTCGAAGCTATCTTAGCGCTACGAAATCGTAAAACCATCGTAGGGTTTGACGTCACTACAGCACACGCCATAGTGACGTCATAGCTTACGATGATTTTACGATTTCGTAAGCTAAGATTGCTTCGAAAATATGGGCCCAGCTGGACGGTACCGCGACTGTGTGAAGGGGGAGTTCACTGCGACCTCTCAGCTACCAGGCCTCTTCGCCACCAAGAGCTGGAGACCAACACCAACTGGTCAAGGGCGGTTCCAGTACGTCGAGGGAAGTCGTACCTGACGTCGGAGCGGAACGGGATGTACCGGCAAAGGCTTGCTGAAATCAGACATGGATAATCCAATCGTCCATCGGATTATCAAGCTGATACTTCCGGAAGACTACTCGGCAATACTTCGGGGAGAGTGCGACATCGACATGCCTCACTTCTTCCCGACGTTCCGAGTCGATCATCCCATCAACTCGCCATGAGTTCCGCTGCGCACCCTCTCCTAGGACATGTACTTTCTTTTTTAGGGCTTAGATGGGACTTAAAAAATGTTGGCCGCAGTTCAAAATTTTATGGTTTTTTGTTTTTTTTTGTAAACAGTCCGACTTAGTTTATTTTGGCAGCCCGTCTAAATTGCTCAAATCACCTTAAAACGTTTTCGGTCGAACACTCTAATTTTATTGTTTGAACTTAAATTTGTGTAGCACATTTTGGTCTTCGGTCTTTGACCTAACTACTAAATTCGTATTCCAAATTCCGCTCACCTCAAACTTACCGTACACGGTGGAATCAATTATAATACACTGGACAATGTAGGACAATAATTTCAGGCTTAGATAATCAACGATATAAGTGACACAATAATTATAAGATCATGCGCTAGTTTCTTTTTTTAAACTGGCCGTTCATCCATCATAACACTAAATATATCAATCGGTTTCTAAATCATAATTCTATTTAACTTTATTCTTTAATCTCATCATCATCTAGTGTAAATGTCGGGTACTCGGGTCCGGGTCGAGTTTGACCCTCGAGTACTCGAGTCCCATATTTTGGACTCGTGGAGGCCCTAATCCCAAATCAGGCGTATTATCTATCTATCTAATTTCTTTTTGCCCGCCTGATCTAATCTAGCGACCAAATTTATTGAGAAGAATTTTCTTTATTAATTGTATTAATTAGAGATGCGCATCAAAATTTTAAAGGCCCACTAATTAATTTTTGTTTGTAAATTTCAATAGTTATCCCCTTAATTTTGTTCTGTCCTGGAGCAAGTCACTGGCTATCCAGAGACAGGCCCCGGGACGGACATGCTCGAAACTCTAGTGGTATATGAGCATGTTAAAATTATTCGCACTCGCAAAGTTTATGGGGTCACCTGAAAAATATATTTGAAAAACAATAAATTTGCTTCAGTGGGATGGTCGGTCTACAGGCTGGTAGGTACTCAGTTCGGATCCCAGTCGAGGCATGTTTTGTTTTTTTATCCAGATGCCGAATCCAAACCCTGAGTGAGTGCTCCGCAAGGCTCAATTGGTAAGTGTAAACCACTTGCACCGACCAGTGATCCATAACTGGTTCAACAAAGGCCATCGTTTGTGCTATTCCACCTGTGGGAAATGCAAATAAAAGATCCCTTGTTGCCTGTCGTAAAAGAGTAGCCTATGTGGCTACAGCGGGTTTCCTCTCCAAATCTGTGTGGTCCTTAACCATATGTCTAACGCCATATAACCGTAAAATAAAATATGTTGAGTGCATAGTTAAATAAAACATTTCTTTCTCTTTTTTTTCAGTGGGATGGGTGGATTTTTTTTTTACACATCTGAATGTACATCAACATATATTTGTTTTGAATTGAATAATAAGAATAAATAGCAAAGATAAATTTATTTATTTGCAACATTTCTGTAGTAGTGCTGCAAGATCCAGTAGACATGACATGTAACAAATAAATGTCTTCTCGGTTATATCATCCCTGTCTACTGTTCTTTTCACTGGAATGCTGGATCCATCTATACATGTATCATCTCTCTCTGCCTCTTCTTTTGAAGTAATGTCGAACACAAGGTCTGCTATTTCAACATCTTCACTCACTTTATTCTTTCGATGGTCTCTACATAAAGAAACAACAAAAGATTAATCTAGTAGACATTGACAACATAGACGTATAGGGTCCCATTTTTGTAAGGGGGGTAGAGGCTAGTTTTTGCCCAAATTAAAAAAAAATGCCCGAAACTGCATAATAACATTTATTTATATTAGCATTACTACCAAACGTGTCCTCTCTACGAATCTCAGGTTGTCTACCATAAGCGTACGAGACAAGGGTGCACATGGCTCCCTAGTGATGGAGCAAAACCTCAAATTTGGGCAAAAATCATAGAGATATTCGTGCAAAATGTGCTGACCTGAGACATTTTCACCATGTACATGTATTTCCATCATTTTACCCTCAAAATTAGTTGTAAATCCATGTAAAAATGTCTAGTCGATTTGTTTGCTACCATATTTTTTGGTTATATATCATTTCATTCCCAATACTTGTTAAACAAAATCAATTGTTTTAAAGTTTTTATTATTTACTACTTTATTAAATGAAGCCTTGTAAAAGGTAACCAATATGTTTACACAGGATTTATTGCAGAAAAGTCTTAGTTTTGTGATTTACATTGCTTTAAGACAGAAATGAGTATTATAAAGTAACTTTACAAAACTGTCAACCATCGAAGTTGACTGAACGTAAAAAGGAAATCAATGAATGGAAGACTTAGCACATAAAACATTGCAGGTGACATATTTTGTTTGTCCAAGAACACTCACTCCAAGGAGATGTTCAGTTCAGACCTGTATGTGATGTCCTTGTCATCATATACAGCTCTCGCATCAACAAAAGACGTATCCATGGAAATTCTGCAATAAAAAATATATAATATATCATTATGGTGGAGTGTGTGCAGGGCTCGACCTTAGCAGTAGCCCTGGGTGTTTTAGCTACCAATTTCTCAATCAGGCTACCGGATGTCTAAACCTGGTAGTCCGCCGGGCTACTAGATTTGTTTTTGCACCTCCAGTTACTCTGCAAGCAACAAGATGCTTAAACCTAAAAAAACCCATCGTAAAACAATGTTTAAATAAAAATAAATTATTTCGCTTTTCTCTCCTTTTTAAAAATTTCATTAAAAGTATGGGCTACCAATTTCACAGAGGGCTACCAGATTTCATAAGCTGGAAGCCCGGTGGGCTACCACTGAAAAAAGTTACGGTCAAGGCCTGATGTGTCTATAAAAGCAAGGGGCAATTCCTATAATTTTTTGTTACATTTTTATTGTATATGTGTTAAAGGCTCGGACCCTTGTTTCAACCTGTAAAAATGGACATACATGTATTTGAATAACGTTACAAGAGAGTGAAACAAGACTGTAAAGTTGAAACAGTGAAATACCGTTACAAATAGACTAAAACTCAACTCCATGACTGTTACTTCTCAGACGCATGTGTCTTTTTAAAATTATGAAAAATGCATTTTGTGATATTAGAAAAACCAGGATGACCAAAAACATTTCGGTTGTATGGAAGATGATAATCTGAAACAAGACTGTAAAGTTGAAACAGTGAAATACCGTTACAAATAGACTAAAACTCAACTCCATGACTGTTACTTCTCAGACACATGTGTGTTTTTAAAATTATGAAAAATGCATTTTGTGATATTAGAAAAACCAGGATGACCAAAAACATTTCGGTTGTATGGAAGTTGATAATCTGAAACAAGACTGTAAAGTTGAAACAGTGAAATACCGTTACAAATAGACTAAAACTCAACTACATGACTGTTACTTCTCAGACGCATGTGTGTTTTTAAAATTATGAAAAATGCATTTTGTGGTATTAGAAAAACCAGGATGACCAAAAACATTTCGGTTGTATGGAAGTTGATAATCTAAACAATGAAAATTTTGCTGGGGTGTAATTAAATATCCAGTTATTCATACATTTGAAGCATTCAGGTTTAAAATTCAGTTACCAGTGGTAAATCCATGATAAGTACATCAGAAATAAAATCACAACATGTTTATTTCCTCATTGTTGTATAAATAAGATAATATTCCACTCACTGCATTCTATCAAGTTGTGGTTGTGTGTGCATTTCAACTTCCAGCTGTGGTTCAAGGTGTGTAGCAGCTGCTGCATGCACTTCAACTTCCTCTGTCTTACACATGTATCTTGATCTTCGCTGGAAATAGTAATTTTACTCATCTGTGATATTCATGTCATTGTATTATAAGGATGCATGAATAATCATATATCTGTGAAATTTGGATTCCATCAAAAGTTAAATATATGTAATGAGCATAATGCACAGACACTGAAAGCAGGGAGGTGGAAGGCAAGGAACATGTGTATATAGCCAGGAAGGAAAGAATGTTTTATTTAACGACACATTGCATTTATATGCATCGGACATATATTGTTAAGGACCACACAGATAATGAAAGTGAAAACCTGCTGCCGCTATGCAATAGGCTACTCTTTCTGATTAGCTGCAAAGGATCTTTTATATGCATGATAGCACATACCACTGCCTTTGTTACACTAGTGGATCACTGGATGACATGTTTTAAATACAAAGATAAAATATTTTCTGTTAAATTATTTGATACTTTGTTGTGTTTTTTCCACACAAAGTGCACATACAACATGAAAATTTCATTGAAATATATATATCCTCACATTTAACTGTCCCTACCCCCAGTTATTGGTATCTTCCAATGTGTATGTAATTATTCATAATCAATTAAAACAATGAAACTGTTTTCCAGTGTAGAAATGGCTTTTATGTAAATACTGTTCAAATAAGCCTACCTAACTGAAGACAAGCTGGACACATCTGATGCCAACAAAGTGTCTCCGGCCTGCACCTTTATACTTATAGTGTGCAAGAGGTGTTGATGTAGTTGCTGTCATAGCTTCATATCTGCATAAGAATGTATTAAAATTTGTAAATACCATTTTAATGCCCATGGCAAACAAGCTACTTTTACATAGGCTACTCTTTCTGAATTTACTAGCAAGGGATGTTTTACTGGTGAGTGCAGCAAGTACAGGCTGTCCAGCACACTTATGAAATAGCAGGATTAAAGTAGGAAAATAGGAGAAGAAAGTTTTTCGTTTTATAAACAGTTGAAATTGGGGATTTTTCACCATGGCCAGTGAATTTTCAAATCCACTGGTCCCATGGCAAGTGAATTTTAAAAAGTTCTGGAACCCCTGTAGAAGAAAAAAGTAGGACTGAAACAGCATGTAGTAACATTATTCATGAGCAAACGATTGTGTGAAATTAAAAAAATGATGTTGAGAACAATTTAAAAGAAATTATGTGGTATTCAGTTCGTACCTTATCCTAAATAACATGGCAAAGCAAAAAAAAAGAAAAAAAAAGGAAAAATAGGACAGAGACCAAAAAGTAGGATCACTGCCTACAGTCTACAAGTGGATACACCAAGCCATTGTATCTTGTGGTGCACTAACTCTGTATTCAAGGTGATACCATAATTAACATGCCTCTAGTGGAATCCACACTTTTGCTCAGTGACATATCCACTGCACAATAAGGGTTTCTGCCAGAGGACACGAACACTCGGAACAGTAAATTGCATACCATTAAATTTTGGAAAATATTGAATACATAAATAATTATAGATAAATTATAGTAAGAGAACTGCTGTTTAAAATTTGTTGTGGTACATAAAATGCTGTCCAATTTCAAACCCATAACCACATACAGTCCTTCCCAGCACTGAGCATCATTCTCAGACTATGGTAATATCCCCTCCCCCACTTCTCTAAATGCACTAAAATCTTTTACTTTTTTAATTGCACAGAAATATATTGGGGGGGGGGGGGGAGGGTATTATTTGTGTTTTTTTGTAAAAACAATTCCACCTTTCTATTTCTGTCAAATGAAAATGAAACTGAAATTATTTACATGGAGACTAGGTACACTTATGAACGGTTTTTATTGCATACCCTCTGCCAGTGTTTCTGTCATTGAGAAATTTATGGGTTTGGAGCTATGAAATTGAATATTTAAAATGCGTGTGCTGAATGCAACCACAGTCGATAGGGGCTATGGAGGGCTTCCCCCAGGAAGACAATGGGTTATGTTTAGGGTTAAGACAAGCAGACAGTAATGATAGGAGCCATTGATTTTGTCAAACGGTCAACTTAAAATTTAAAAATCTGCAAAAACATTTGGGTATGGTCTCATACCCATTTTACACTCTGGTAGAAACCATGTGGCATGCCTCAAATTATTTTCTTACTGAAAGCCAGATTACCTAGGTCAGTTAAATGCATAAATTTATTGATTTAATTTACATAAACAATGTAAAATAGTTTCAAATATGTATTAAAACTATTACATATTTACTATTATGTACAATAGAAACAAATACCCATTATAAAAGGCAGCTAAAATAGACAAATATAATTTTTTGTACAAAAAAAAAAAAAAAATGAAATATTAATGAAAGAAACATTTTCAGTCATTGATAATCAGAAAAACCGTTGTATAATTGAATGTTTCCTTTAAAAATGTCCTTATTTCACCAGTGAGCACGTTGTACAAATTTATATATATATATATATATATATATATAATAATAATAATAATAAAAAAAATTGGGGCGATAAAAAATTGGTACGAAATTAACGACAGTAGTGCTTTATAAATTATAGTAGCATTTTATAGTTTTAAAGGTATAATATCCGCCCGGTCCCCTCCATTATTATTTTTAGTTAGGGTTGAGGGTTAGGGTTAGGGTTAGGGTTGGGATTATGGCTGGGGTTAGGGCTAGGGTTGGGGTTAGGGTTGGAGTTAAGGTTAGGGTTAGGGGAAGGGGGGACCGGGCGGATATTTTTCAGTTTTAAAACCTCAATTATGTGACAGTGACCGCTTTTATATAGTGTATGCATATCCAATAAATTATTTAAATGGTATAAATTATAATACCAGGTTGTTGTTTTTTATGGACAATTGAAGTAAGACGAACAGTCAGAGCCGAGAGCCTACCTGTCAATGAGTCGCTTGGCCATTTCTTCGTGAGACCATGAATGACGCTTTCGCACAATTTCCCACTTTTGTCGGACACTGGCGATATCAACTGAGGTAGCCCTCTTCTTTGTGGCATATTCATTTTTCTTCTTTTTCGCTCAGGCGTTCCTACTTGAACAGGTCGCCCACGCTTTCTTGGCACTCGGAGGTTGGTTTTAATCCGGTGGATGCCCGTCACGTGACTCAAAAATAATACGTCACACCTCTGCGATCAAAATAGCCACCCCCTGCTCAAGGCGAACATATTTTTCATATGCCGATTATTTACATTCCTGTGAATGGATATGGAAGTACTGAGATGTTATCATCAGACACCAGACACCTCGACCCCCCACCCCCTGCAAAATTTCCAGCGCACGCCCCTGATGGTGGTTATGTAGGTGGTTAAATAAAGTATTTTTAGGGACAAATCAAATGTATATATTTTCAGATAATACTTTGTTGGGTCATTAATTAGGTCACCATCCGTGACAGAGCGCATTTAATGCATTCGTAATTCACACGAAACATGTCATATGCCCTCGGGATAATTCGGAATGTTTTCAAATTCTTTTCAAATCACTGGCATGATTCTGCAAGTAAGGTTTTGATTGGTCGAATGAAAGGTCAACTGGACATGAGCTCCAAGGGGCTGCTGTTAGATCCACATGTAATAGTGGAGCTAATTTTAATTAGATTGTCGTTTGTGGTTTGCCGAGCAATGGCGGCACAGGCGACAAATCGAGCGTATACTTTTGACGTTCTCCGTTCATAGCGAACACACATGAGTGTTTTAAAAGTGCATTTGAGCTTGTATTTCATATTTGTGCATGATGTTATAATATGGTAACCAGACACTGTAACTTTAACTTTATCTATCTGTGATATTTGTAATTTTTTCTGCTGTTCTTTACACCCTCTTTTTATTTGACTCTTTACTTTTTATCTTGATGATGATCGTCACTTTATTTATTTGCATTGATTATATTTTGACATATAGTTAAACATCTATTGTAGGCCCTATCCATTCTATTCCGAAATGTTCATCGTCACCTACTAATTAATACCTATCGAAACTGGCCAGGATTTTAAACTGGGGAGTGGGCCAAGAACAAAAATATAAAATGTGGTGGAGGACAAAAACAGTGTGATTGACTACGACAGTGCCTTGCCAAAGACAACGAGCGAGCGACGCACTTGCGGGAATTCCTACTTTCATATTCCCCCAAATACTGTACAGGAAATACCCGAATGCTAATATCTACTGGTGTAATGTGAGCCGTTTGTTATCTACCGCGTATATACATTCTAGGAATAGGTAATGAAAATCACATGAATTTCTACTTTCATAATTTCACGTCACGCCAAATTTAAAAGCGAAACAATAAACTGCTCATTATATATTGGTTACTGTATGGACGTAGTCTTAACACGTACCCGTGTATGTAAAACAAAGATGTATGTGTACCCATCAAAGCTGAGATTTGCACAAGACAGCATATGTCGGTATTTCAGAAATGGATCATCGTTACAAGACACGCTTGAAGACTTACTCGAGTCTGACTGTCCGGAAGATTTCTTTCCACCAATGTCTGTTATGGAGCACCAGGGCAAGTATTTTGTGGTGGAAGGAAACCGACGTTTGCTGCTTTTGAAGATACTCGAGTCACACGGTTTAGTGGGGAAAGTTCCAGTAAAACTGTCACCATTCAATAGTTTCAAGTTCACTACCGAAAACGACGGTACGTGTATCGAAGTGAGAGGGTACCCGGACATGGAAGAGGAACTAGAGTCCATTGTTGAAGGAGGTAGGCGGATTTTGTATCGCTTCCATATATGAATGTAAATCATACGGCTTTCGTTGAGGCAATGGCGCTCCTCTAAGCGCGGATAAAAGGGGTGGGTGCTGGGGGTGCGCATCACTATCACGAACTTCACAGTGCCCCCCCCCCCCCCCCCCCCTTCCGTATAAATATTTATTTATTGATTACAATTTGGGAAGATGTAATATCTTGGTCGTCTAGGTGTTTCTACAGGAGACTGCCTTTATGTAAAGGTTAAAGGCCATTGAATGTCAAACATTTGGTAATTCTGACATATAGTTTTAGAGGAAACCCCCTGTCACATTTTTTTTTGGATTAGTAGCAAGGGATCTTTTATATGCATCATCCCACAGACAGGATAGCACATACCACGACCTTTGATATACATCGTGGTGCACTGGGTAAAACTTAGAAATAGCCCCGCGATGTGGATCGACCGCACATCAAGCGAGTTCTATACTACCTGGCTATGTCCGCCTCTGCTTTTATATACCGCATATTAGTTTACTTTCGTGTTCTAATCGATCCCTGTCGGTGGGTACATTGGGCTATTTCTCGTCCCAGCCAGTGCACCATAACTGGTATGTGCTATCCTGTCTGTGGGGTGGTACATAAAAAAGATCCCTTGCTACTAATGGAAACATGTAGCAGGTTTCCTCTCTAAGACCATATGTCAAAATTGGCTCTATAAATCCCCCCCCCCCCCATCTTCATTATCCCTCTACAAAGATCAAATTTTACTATTTTAGTAAACAGATATTCCTTCATTATAAGTAATGACTACAAACCGTTTTCTTTATAGTTATACTGAATAAGTTTCATAATATACTGCAATTGTTTTTCTCACAGTGATACTGACTGTCAGTTTACTAATAGAGTGCAGAATGCAAATTGTTTCCCTTATAGAGTAATAGCGAATGTCAGTAATAGGTGCAGACTGCTTTCTTTATAGAGTGATACTGAATATTAGTTTAACAATATAGTGCAAATTGTTTTCATATAGTTTTCTCTATAAAGTGATACTGAATATCTGTTTACGAACAGAGTACAGCCTTATTTTTATTATTTTATAGCGATACTAAATATGAGTTTACAGAACACTTCGTTCAGAATACAAGGAGAGTGCTGATGAAACATTTATTTTCATTATTTTCAGAACACTCGGAATACGAGGATAGTGATGATGAGACAGATTTCGGATTTGATGACCTCGCTCTATCTGACGAGGGCACTGATTCACAGGATGACTATGACGGAGATGAAGACACTGAACAAAGCGAGGATGAAGAAGACGATGAATCAGACGACGATGAATCAGACGACGGGAGTGATTCTGATGAGACCGATGATGGTCGTGGTAGAGATGATGAATATGCAGATGTAGAGGAGAGTGACACTGAGGAATATGACAGTGAGGGTGGAGATTATGACGACAGTGATAGTGAGGAGGAGGAGGAGGAGGAGGAGGAGGAGGGGGGGCTATTATAATCGTCATTATTACTAATCGTATAATCGATCGCACATCAAGGTTGTTACATCTACATGTGCCTTTAGCAATTGGTACAACATCGATCGTGAATTGTCCTTTTTACGTTTTTGGTATTTAATATATTATGGTAGTTACCTTTTTACTATTTGCCTTGTAATTGTTAAAATTTGATAGGATGCATACATACATACGTACATACATACAATATACATGTATAGATATACATACATACAATATATAGATATACATACAGACACACACATCCCTCACTCCTTCCATACAGGGCTGGACGTAGTCCAATGGTAAAGCGTTCACCCGATGTGCTGTCCGTCTAGAATCAATATCCGTCGGTGAGCCCATTATGCTATTTCTTGCTCCAGTTAGTGCACTACGACTGGTATATCAAAGGCCGCTATCCTGTCTGGGATGGTGCATAAAAACCCCTTGCTACTAATGGAAAAATGTAGCGGGTATCTTCCCTATGACTGTATGTCAGAATTACCAAATGTTTGACATCATACTTTGACAGGAGGGAGCACCGCTTTGTTACTACTGGCCTCGTACATCGGAAACTAATATGGTATAGTTGAACGAGACTACATATTTTTATTTTTGTTTTTTCGGCCTTTATAAAAAGTTTATTTTCGCGTGGAATATATTTTCACGAATTTCATTCACACGCGAAAAACGCGAAAATAAATTCCACGCGAAAATAAAGTATTATACAGTATATGTATATGGAATACCCGAATGCTAATAATATCTACTGGTGTAATGTGAGCCTTTTGTTATCTACCTGTATATGTACACGTATATACATTCTACGAATAGGTAATAGAAATCAAATGAATTTCTACTTTCATAATTTCACGCCACGCCATATTTAAAAGCGAAACAATAAACGGCTTATTATATATTGATTTCTGTAATATATATTTATATACATATACGTAAAATAAAAACGAGAAAGTAGATGTGTGTTAGTTATCATTGTTTACACACTGTGATTGACTACAACTATTCAGTTAATATGTAATCCAATCACATGTCAATCATGTTAGTTATCATTGTTTACACACTGTGATTGACTACAACTATTCAGTTAATATGTAATCCAATCACATGTCAATCATGTTAGTTATCATTGTTTACACACTGTGATTGACTACAACTATTCAGTTAATATGTAATCCAGTCACATGTCAATCATGTTAGTTATCATTGTTTACACACTGTGATTGACTACAACTATTCAGTTAATGTGTAATCCAGTCACATGTCAATCATGTTAGTTATCATTGTTTACACACTGTGATTGACTACAACTATTCAGTTAATGTGTAATCCAGTCACATGTCAATCATGTTGTTATCATTGTTTACACACTGTGATTGACTACAACTATTCAGTTAATGTGTAATCCAGTCACATGTCAATCATGTTAGTTATCATTGTTTACACACTGTGATTGACTACAACTATTCAGTTAATGTGTAATCCAGTCACATGTCAATCATGTTAGTTATCATTGTTTACACACTGTGATTGACTACAACTATTCAGTTAATGTGTAATCCAGTCACATGTCAATCATGTTAGTTATCATTGTTTACACACTGTGATTGACTACAACTATTCAGTTAATGTGTAATCCAGTCACATGTCAATCATGTTAGTTATCATTGTTTACACACTGTGATTGACTACAACTATTCAGTTAATATGTAATCCAATCACATGTCAATCAGACAAGGGCTTTTAACACTTAATATCGTAATTATTATGTTACACACGACATACATTTATTGTGGGCCAGTCATAGCTCAGTTGTAAAGCCTGATGCGCCATCGGTCTAGGATCGATGCCCGTCGGTGGGCTCATCGAGCTATTTCTCATTCCATCCAGTGCACATCCATTGGTATATATCAAAAGGCGTGGTATGTGCTGTCATGTCTGTGAGATGGTGCATATAAAAGATTCCTTTCTACTAACGGAAAATTGTAACAGGTTTCCTACCTACTTAGGACAATATTTTAAAATTACCCAATGTTTGACATCCAACAGATGACGATTAATAAATCAATGTGCTCTAGTAGTGTCGTAATAATTTTACTGCAAAGAAGGGAATTGTTTAGCTCAACGTTATCAGAGTTATTATGGGTATGCCTAGCCACCTAGTACTGGTTCTAAACAAGAGCGAGCCACGTAGTTTTCATTCATTTCAACTTATTTTCGTGTTTATATCCAATTAAGGTTCAAGCACGCTGTCCTGGGCACACATCTCAGCTATCTGGGCGTTTGTCCAGGACATTGGGTTAGTTATTAGTTGGTTAGTGAGAGAGAAGGTGTAGTGGCCTTACACCTACCCATTGAGGCCTTAAGGACTCGCTCTGGGTTGGAGTCGGTACGGGGCTGCGAACCCTGTACCTACCATCCTGTAGTCCTATGGCTTAACCACTGCGCCACCGAGGCAGGCCAGGAATCACAGGTACAGGCCACGGTTCAAAGAAAAGACCAATTAACTAAGAAAACACTCCAATTATCATTTCAATACGTGGGGTAATGTAGGGACAAAACATGACAGTTATTTCGACACTTTGACAATGGTGGTTTATTTGTATTGAAAAATAATATATACTTATTGCTGTCTTACTGGGATGGATATTATTAGAGAGCATTGCTATGCATCCGCAAGGAATCAGCTACGCTTGTTTCTTCAGTTCTAAGACTAATTCCTGATGTGACACGTTAATTATTACGTAAGCACCGGCTAGCTAGAGGGCGTATTCACTGGGATGGTACAAAATGGATGCGCCCGTTATACATAACAGCCGTCACATTTAACCGTGTTATTAATTAATTATAAGATTATACGTGTTGCTATTAAGCAATAATGTGCATTATATATCGTTGAATATGTATACCAGTCCAAAAGCCTTGCTTAAGCATTCCTTGAAAATATTTAAAATGAATAAACATTTTTATTTCATGATACTATGCATTCTGTTGTATAATGTTAACGTTCTGATTTAGTTCTAAGCTGTAAGTAAATAATAAACCAACACGGAACACACACCAGCAATCAGCAGAAACAAATACAAATGGAATGATGATTTTTCTCCAGAAGGTTTTGTTGAAGTCTCGGGCTTTGAGAAATGTCCTGAAACGAAAAATAATATAAATGAAATTAACAACAATGATGACGACAAAAACAACAACACTATCACCAATAACAGCAACAACAACAGCAACACTAACATTAACTATTAATAACTAAATTGCATATGTCCAATTTAAGATTACCAATCGAAACTGGTAGATGGTTTAACGTTCCTAGAGAAAATAGAATATGCAAACTTTGTAATACTGATATTGGAGATGAATACCATTATTTATTCAATTGTAAAAATGATAATATTGAAAACATTATAAGAAAAAATATAAAATAATAGAATTACTCCTAGCGTTTTTAAAATGAAAGGTATGTTGTCATTATGTAATGCACCATTATTAAAAAACCTAGCTATATTTATTAAAAACATTCTCCGCACTTTGTAGCTATTTTGATTCCATATTATCTTGTGTTCTATGTGAACTATAGATACTTCTATTTTGACGCCTGTTCTTGTCATGTGTTTGAATTGTCCTCTTGTTACTCAGTGTAATGTACTTGAGTGTTGTTTAATAAATAATATATTGTCAACGTTAAAAGAAAGGAGAAGATTACAGTGTTGATAATCATGTGATATTGATTATAATTTAAAATTCTTTGAAGCACTAACGATTATGGTGACAATGCATTTTTAGCAAACACGATCGCACATACAGCACTATCATGCAACTACTACTTTCAGTTTCAGATGATAATGCACGACTGGTATATAAAAGGCCGTGGTATGTGCAATCCTGTCTGTGGGATGTCGCATATAAAATATCCATTACAACTAATGGAACAATGTAAAATATTTCCTCTCTAAGACTATGTCAGACTTACCAAATATTTGATATCCAATAACCAATGATCAATAAATTAATGTGTTCTAGTGTTGTCGTTAAATAAAAAAAGAAAGAAGAAAAAAAGAATATCCCTCAAAACAAATGAAAAAATAAATGAAAATAAACAAATAATTAAATTTTCTTTGCGTCTATACACTTTACGGCAATCTGATTGGTCCAGAGGTGCTTTTTTTCCCCGTTCATATCTCGATGAATCCCCCAAAATTAAGCCACGCCTACTACGGCATAAGTGTTAGACACGTTCCCTTCATTCACTTTCATAAAATATAAACTAAACAGGAATAGGACAATTCCTTCCAATATAGGCCTAACTAAATGATCCGTAAAAATACACAGCAGCTAGAGGAAATGACGTCATTTGACGTCCGCATTCTTACGCGACATAAGTATCAATGAAGTTTACACGAACAATACTACAGGCATATTTAAAGCTAAACAAAATAAATTCGGTTATGTATTGTTAAAGTATGCATATAAATTTAATTATAAGATTTGACCGCAATTATATTTTGGTTCATGCAAGTATGAACCGAAAAAACGATTTGCACAATGTATGATCCCGCGCAATGGAAGAATAGATCTGAATGAATGAATGAATGAATGTTTAACGACACCTCAGCACGAAAAATACATCGGCTATTGGGTGTCAAACTATGGTAATGCAAACAAATAAGGTGATGATCAACATCAATATAAAAATTCAAGATATAAATATAAACTGTGTAAAGAACTTTGCAAAGATACAAATATCACAGATAGATACTGACTTTTACTCAAAATTTCAATTTGTGCTGTTTTGGCCTTCTCAAAGAGAATGTTACACCCCTGCACCACGGTGAGGTTACAGCACGCGCAGGGGCAGAATAGATCTGACGAAAGCCATTGTTAGATCATGCCCAGGGCTCTGTTTTACGCATTCCTAGCTATGACTCCGCTGCGAGTAGACGTCGCTCTGCAATTACCCCCCCCCCCCCACACACACACACACCTGGGGGGACTTATGCTGTCCTATGGAATGTTGCTCGAGTATCGCGTCACGTACACCAGGTCACGGGCAATCGTGACTGGTGTACAGTGACGCGGTCCCACAGACAAGAGGAGGAAGAAGAAGGAGTAAGAGGAAACGCGCGCCAGGGGCGGTACGGGGGGGGGGGGGAGCAAAGCTGGCGGCTCAACCGCCAGTGGCGGTCCCTTCTGCGTCGCCGCCTCCGCCGACCACTCAGAAGAGGACGACAGAGCCGAAGGCCCAGGAGTCCCCGGAAACTACCTACTCGGTCCTGGATACAGCGATGCACCAGAGGAAGAGGAGGGAGCCACCGACTTCTACTCCGAGGATTGCGTCTCCGGCGCGGCGGTCAACTTTATCGACCGCCCCCGTTGAGTCGCCTGTTGTTGCTGCTGCAGGCAAGAGGAAGGCTACTTCGCCGACCCACCAGCCCGACAAGGCACCGCCACAATATCCGTCTACCCCCCCCCCCCCCACAGTACCGGAAACTTCTGCAGGGGGACACTGCTGATCTGAAGAAGCTGAGAGGGAAGTTCCTCAACGTAGCATGGACCAAGCTGCCCGACGACACGCATTTTGAACTTCACAGCATTAGGTTGGAAGGAGAACCAGGACTTGTGGTCACACAGCGCCGTCAGGACATCTACAGACAGGCGATACTCATCCCGGAAATGGATAGCCACACCATACACCGGATGGTCAAAACAGTCTGCGGCGACGCTGTGTACCTGCACGTGATACGGACCCTGCTTCACAAGAAACATCTGCTCCCCAACCTGGACAAGGCTGCCCCTCTCAGCCCTTCGGAGTCACCAACCTTCCATGGGCTTAGTCGGACTTTAAAATTTGTGGCCCGCATTCAAAATTTTATGTTTATTGTTTTGTAAACAGTCCGACGCAGTTTATTTTGGCAGCCCGTCTAAATTGCTTTTCGATCGAGCAGTCTAATTTTTTTGTTTGGACTTAAATTTGTGTAGCTCAATTTGGTTTCGGTCTTCGACATAACTACTAAATTCGTATTCCAAATCCCGCCCACCTCAAACATACCCCCCCCCCCCCCCCTCCGGCCCGGACCAGATAGATCGGACTTTAAACTTTTAGACCTTCATTCGAAATTACTTCTTTTCTTCCAAAAATATTATTAAATAGCCCGATCCTCTCTTCTTTCTATTTATTTTTGGACTGTCCTTCTAAAATGCTCCAAATTATATAAATATTCGGCCGAGCAGTCAATTCATTTTATTTTTGGCTTGTAACTTTTTATTTTATTTTTTTATCCTACTAATTTCTTTTACTAATTGCTAGTTTCAAAATTCTGTCCATTTTCACCCCCCCCCCCCCCCTCCCCACATCCCAAGTCAGGCCACCGATCGTATCGGAGGTCGGACTTTGGATGGGCGTCTTAAACTAGTCATCTATCTATCTAATTTCTTTTTTGACCGCCAGATCTAATCTAGCGACCACATTTAATGAGTAGAATTTTCTTTATTAATTATATTAATAAGAGATGCGCATAAAAATTTTAAAGGCCCACTATTTAATTTTTTGGATGTAAATTTCAAAATTATCCCCTTAATTTTTTTTTCTGTCCCGGAGCAAGTCATTGGCTATCCAGAGACAGGCCCCGGGACGTAACATGCTCGAAACTCTAGTGGTATATGAGCATGTTAAAATTATTCGCACTCGTGCATTCTGTTTTACGAAGCGATCTTAGCGCTAAGATCACCTTAAGCTAAGTGCATTAGGTAGCTATGCGGTTAAGGTGATGTTAGCACTAAGATCGCATCACAAAACGTTGCGAAGATGCATAGGCGTATAAAAGGGGTGGGGGGGGGGGGGGGCGTTGGTGGACATTTTCCAGAGAAGACTGGTATTTTTTCAGGCAAAAGTCCCTTGTGACCATGTTAGATTTGTCCAGGAATTGAGTCCAACGTCAAAACAAAACGTACCGACACCTGACACATCATCTTATGTATTTTAGTTCCGCGATTACAGTAATAACATTTATTAAAATACATGCGTGTATAACCCAGAATTATAATAAGTAAACAATTTAAAAGTAGTTAGAAATAAATGGTTGCCGCACACCGCCGCAGTGAAATGTTATGAAGGAAATAGGAGTTATTATGCTAAAAAAACATGTTCTACAATGTGTGTGTGTGTGTGTGTTTGTGTGTGTGTGTGTGTGTGTGTGTGTGTGTGTGTGTGTGTGTGTGTGTGTGTGTGTGTGTGTGTGTGTGTGTGTGTGTGTGTGTGTGTGTGTGTGTGTGTGTGTAGCAGTACAAACAAGAATTAACATTCAATCATTTATGATCTTCTCCAGGTAAAGTTCGAACCGCAATGTTAACAACTACGACTCTCATTGGTACCTTTAATTCGTTATATGATAATTCCCCAAACATTTTATCCAGAGAGAAAGCGTGAAAAAGCCATTACATTTACATATATTCCACAAACTAGAATGTAACTATGATGTCACCTATAACGACTTCATTGAGATTTCCTTGGACAAAAAGCATGTAATTTTTTGCCTTCTGCCATTTTGCTTATTAAAGGGACATACACTAGTTTTAACCCGTGAAAATTAACACTAAGTTTAGTTAATCTACAAACCTGTAACACATTTGGATAAAGTTACATTTGAATGAAACACGAGTCTGTGAATTTGAAATGGTGAAATACCCTCTAAAATAGACTAAAACTTGATTCCATAACTGTTACTTCTCAGACGCACGTGCGTTTTTAAAATTATGAGGAATGCATTTTGTGATATTAAAAACACCAGAACGACCAAAAACACTTCGAATGTACGGAAATTGATAATCTAAACAATAAAATCTAAGTAAAGTATGCTTTAAGTTATCAAAAAACGGTTATAATAGTCAAAAATATGCGTTAGTGTTTAAAAACTAGGGTATGTCCCTTTAATGGAATACTCTTCAAAAGGGGAGGACGCCTCCAAAGTATGTAGCGTAATTAATATGACGTCAGGATGATTGCCTATACAATAAGGTCTCACTACACAGATCACTTCCGGGTGAGTGTTCATTGATAATGGTCCACTATAGTTCCTAATTGTTACACAAGTTATGGGTCACATATTCACTTCTAGGAAATGGTGAAGAATTAAAACAATATGTATGTTTAATGGTAAGCCTTTTGGTTGTATTTTGACCATGCCATTTTATAATATTGTGCATTAACCTTTTGGGACATGGGTGTATAGCGCAAGAGACAGCCGGAGTGAATCGGTTAATGACCATTTGTTCGGACCGGTAATACAGCCAGATGCGGTCATATAGCAAAACACTGAGACGGAAATGTTCTCAATTTTGGAGTGAAAATAAATGCTTATATATAATGTATGTTCGCAATTGTGTATGTTGTTAGTGCCAACGAGAACCCGTTCTATTGGCAATCTTCATTTGAAGTTGGGCAATTTAACATGGGTTTCAATAGCAGATGACATCATTCTATGTAATGAGACCTTAATGTAAAACATGAAATTACTCTTTATCCCCAAAAATATACCATCGACGTCTCAAACTGCGTTCACCTAACGACAAAAACACGAATACGATATTTACAGAAATACTATTCTACATTTTTCAGCTAAGATACGTGAAACAAAATAGATTGCAATCAATTAACATAAAAAAATCAACAATGTGGACGTAAAACAAATCTATTCTCAGTGTTTCTGCCTGAAAGAAATATTTGGGTATGGCGCTATGGAATTGAATGCAACCACAATCATCAGGGGGTATTGGGGGGGGGGGGGGGGGGGGGCTCCCTAGAAAGAAAATGGGTTAAGTTTAGGGTTAGGGTTAAAAAATCATCATACAGTAATGATAAGAGTAATTAATTTTGTTAAAAGGTTAACTTAAAAAAAAAGTCAGTACATTTTTTTTTTTTTTGGGGTATGGCGTCATACCCGTTTTACCCTCTGGCAGAAACCCTGATTCTAGTCATAAGCGTACGGGCACATTTTTTTAGGTGGGGGGGGGGGGGGGGGGGGCTGAACTGAACTTGCCCAAATGACATGTGACGTCATCTGACATCCTTGCCCGAATGACCACACAATTTTTGCCCGAATAGATAAATTATCACACAACTGCAGCCCCCCCCCCCCCAGTCCTCCCGCCCCGTACGCCTATGATTCTAGTAAATAAAAGTGAAACACCCTCCGGTAAACAGGAAATAGTGCGACGTTTCTAACTGCATTCAAGCGCATGCGTTTGAAGAAAGTATCGTACCGCGCACGTGAGGTTCGTCATTTTCCATTTTCAATGCCACTACACGAATACATATACGTTTCTTAACTATGAACAGTTGACGAACACTTTGTTTAATATTTTTTTCAAAAGGAATAATTTAATTTGTCAAGCGTTCTGGTCCGGTCCGCGTTTTATCAACACACATCGCTAACACTTGATGTCAATTATTATACTGATAGGCATTACGTTCATAACCACTGCCAGTGAATAGTTTGT
>NC_054702.1:10998520-11015403 GCF_016097555.1 Gigantopelta aegis | reverse complement strand
CATGGCCTGCTGTGTATATTTCCTACTGATCCACGTGCACTTGTCCACAGATATTACCACGGAAATTTACCACACAGTAATTCCCACAGGCATTTCCCACACAATTATTACCCGAGGCATTTACCACACAATTATTACCACGGGAATTTACCACACAGTTATTACCACAGACATTTACCACACATTTATTACCACAGGTATTTACCACACATTTATTAGCACAGACATTTACCACACATTTATTACCACAGGCATTTACCACACATTTATTACCACAGACATTTACCACACATTTATTACCACAACATTTATTACCACAGACATTTACCACACATTTATTACCACAGACATTTACCACACATTTATTACCACAGGTATTTACCACACATTTATTAGCACAGGTATTTACCACACATTTATTAGCACAGACATTTACCACACATTTATTACCACAGGCATTTACCACACATTTATTACCACAGACATTTACCACACATTTATTACCACAGGCATTTACCACACAGGTATTTACCACACATCTATTACCACAGGTATTTACCACACATTTATTAGCACAGACATTTACCACACATTTATTACCACAGGCATTTACCACACATTTATTACCACAGACATTTACCATACATTTATTACCACAACATTTATTACCACAGACATTTACCACACATTTATTACCACAGACATTTACCACACATTTATTACCACAGGTATTTATCACACATTTATTAGCACAGGTATTTACCACACATTTATTAGCACAGACATTTACCACACATTTATTACCACAGGCATTTACCACACATTTATTACCACAGACATTTACCACACATTTATTACCACAGGCATTTACCACACAGGTATTTACCACACATCTATTACCACAGGTATTTACCACACATTTATTACCACAGGTATTTACCACACATTTATTAGCACAGGCATTTACCACACATTTATTACCACAGACATTTACCACACATTTATTACCACAACATTTATTACCACAGACATTTACCACACATTTATTACCACAGACATTTACCACACATTTATTACCACAGGTATTTACCACACATTTATTAGCACAGGTATTTACCACACATTTATTACCACAGGCATTTACCACACATTTATTACCACAGACATTTACCACACATTTATTACCACAGGCATTTACCACACAGGTATTTACCACACATCTATTACCACATGTATTTACCACACATTTATTAGCACAGACATTTACCACACATTTATTACCACAGGCATTTACCACACATTTATTACCACAGACATTTACCATACATTTATTACCACAACATTTATTACCACAGACATTTACCACACATTTATTACCACAGACATTTACCACACATTTATTACCACAGGTATTTATCACACATTTATTAGCACAGGTATTTACCACACATTTATTAGCACAGACATTTACCACACATTTATTACCACAGGCATTTACCACACATTTATTACCACAGACATTTACCACACATTTATTACCACAGGCATTTACCACACAGGTATTTACCACACATCTATTACCACAGGTATTTACCACACATTTATTACCACAGGCATTTACCACACATTTATTGCCAGCGGCATTTACCACACATTTATTACCACAGACATTTACCACACATATATTACCACAGGCATTTAACACACAGATATTTACCACACATCTATTACCACAGGTATTTACCACACATTTATTACCACAGGCATTTACTACACATTTATTACCACAGGCATTTGTCACACGGGTATTTACCACACATCTATTACCACAGGTATTTACCACACATTTATTACCACAGGTGTTTACCACACATTTATTACCACAGGTATTTACCACACATTTATTAGCACAGACATTTACCACACATTTATTACCACAGGCATTTACCACACATTTATTACCACAGGCATTTACCACACATTTATTACCACAACATTTATTACCACAGACATTTACCACACATTTATTACCACAGACATTTACCACACATTTATTACCACAGGTATTTGCCACACATTTATTAGCACAGGTATTTACCACACATTTATTACCAGCGGCATTTACCACACATTTATTACCACAGACATTTACCACACATTTATTACCACAGACATTTACCACACATTTATTACCACAGGCATTTGCCACACGGGTATTTACCACACATCTATTACCACAGGTATTTACCACACATTTATTACCACAGGTGTTTACCACACATTTATTACCACAGGTATTTACCACACATTTATTACCACAGGCATTTACCACACATTTATTACCACAGACATTTACCACACATTTATTACCACAGGCATTTGCCACACGGGTATTTACCACATTTATTACCACAGGTGTTTACCACACATTTATTACCACAGGTATTTACCACACATTTATTACCACAGGCATTTACCACACATTTATTACCACAGACATTTACCACACATTTATTACCACAGACATTTACCACACATTTATTACCACAGGTATTTACCACACATTTATTAGCACAGGTATTTACCACACATTTATTAGCACAGACATTTACCACACATTTATTACCACAGGCATTTACCACACATTAATTACCACAGACATTTACCACACATTTATTACCACAGACATTTACCATACAGGTATTTACCACACGTCTATTACCACAGGTATTTACCACACATTTATTACCACAGGCATTTACCACACATTTATTACCAGTGGCATTTACCACACATTTATTACCACAGACATTTACCACACATTTATTACCACAGGCATTTACCACACAGATATTTACCACACATCTATTACCACAGGTATTTACCACACATTTATTACCACAGGCATTTACCACACATTTATTACCACAGACATTTACCACACATTTATTACCACAGGCATTTACCACACATTTATTACCAGCGGCATTTACCACACATTTATTACCATAGACATTTACCACACATTTATTACCACAGACATTTACCACACATTTATTACCACAGGCATTTACCACACATTTATTACTACAGACATTTACCACACAAATATTACCACAGACATTTACTACACATTTATTACCACAGGCATTTACTGCACATTTATTACCACGCGTATTTACCACACATTTATTACCAGAGACATTTACCACACATTTATTTCCAGAGACATTTACCACACAGTTATTACCAGAGGCATTTACCACACATTTATTACCAGAGACATTTACCACACAGTTATTACCAGACGCATTTACTACACATTTATTACCAGAGGCATTTATCACACAGTTATTATCACACATTTATTACACTTCGTATCCATTGTGGAATCATCGGAATATATTAAATACGTAGTCATCACACTGTCTGTGACTGTAGGAAAACAAACTCGTACTGAAATAAGATCTTGTTATCCTCGCTTGCCTTTGAGGTCTTTGTTAGGAGACACGACATGATCCAACGTCATTTCATGTCAGTGAGCACTTTTTTCGTGAACAGTTATTCCAAATTGCTTAAGTTGTTAGCAGAGCCCTGACAGCGGTGTTTGGGCAAGGTCGGATCTATGGGGGTTCAGAGGGACCTGTTCCCCAAGAAACATTCAATGCCTCTTTTTAACAATTCGTTTACAACTTTCATTTCTCGAATCCCAAAATTGTAGGCCTATTAGGGTGTCCATGTGCCTTGGTACCCTCTCAAAAATATTTGCTGGATCCACCCTTGTGCCAAAGATGGAAAAAAAAAAAGAGGTCATCTGAATAGCGCATAACGTTGGCTGTGCTCGTATCTACGAAGGTATATATATATGTCGTCCTATACACCTTATATGCAGAGACCTCCCGTAACGAAAACAAACACACATTATATCCTGTTGTTGGAATCCAACATTCGAAGGATAAATTCAGATGGTTGTGTTTAATCCCATAACTAAGTGTTGTATGTGTGATTCAGCACAACGTATACATTCAGATGGTTGTGTTTAATCCCATAACTAAGTGTTGTATGTGTGATTCAGCACAACGTATACATTCAGTACTAACTAGATACAATGGAAATACAATTGCAATTCCGAGAAAATTAATTAACAAGTTTGCTTCAAAGTGAAGTAGCTTTCTTCGTAATGGCCTGATACTGAAAGAAAATAAACCTGGATGATCTATTCAATATGATTAATCAGGGCCGTACCCTGATCAAAATCCTAGTGTGTGTGTGTGGGAGGGGGGGGGGCACTACCTTTTATAAACAAATGAAACACTATACAAATTAAACCCTGTATATGTGTATGCTATTTTCTGGAGTAAAAACATTTAAAAAGTGAGATTCTCAGGGATACAACTGCGTCCACCCACCAACCCCCCCCCCCCCACACACACACACACACACCACCACCACCCCCCCCCCCACCCCCCACCCCCGTTCCCCCGGAAGGTGCGGCCCTGTTAATTATTAATAATTTATTAATATGTTCAATATTGTGGCTTTAAAATTATGTGAAATGTTTTTGGGTCTCCATCAGAGATGTATAACGGCGGATTCTCGCAAAATGCTTTAATTAATTATTATTTAAAAATATAAATATTATACCTTGAATAACATACTGTAAAGCAGTACAATCAAATAACTCAATGTACTACCAGAAGAAAAAAGTACTGAAGAAGCTACCAGTAATCCGTATTACGTGACGTCACAGTAGTAGTGTAGATATTTTTTTACTCATAATTTGCGGAATGGTTTCATTTTTAGTTGCATTGTAATGTCACAAGTACTGTAAAAGCAGCGAACTATGGTACATTTAACTATAAAATGGCAACTTACCTTTAAGTGGAATGAAAATAATTCTCAAGATGAAAGCTTTCGAGATTTGAAAAAACAAATTCACATTCATAGACTGTTCATTCAGTATGAACAATGTGTTTTACGACACCCTCATTTTACTGTTAACTCGTTACAATGCCAAAATTTCCCGAAGGTAGTACTGAATCTGAATTAAAAGATTGTTTGTTTAATAACACACCGGCACAAATTAAACTGGCTAGTAAGTGGCAACGGTTATATTTTACGAAAGTGAGACAAAAACTCACATAGCCTCACCTCATCCTACCCTCCCCCATTATTATGAATAGCTACTTACCTTCGCAATAGTTGCTCGTTGTAAACATATGTATGCCGGGACGTCACATTAGCACTATAAGAGTTCTAGGTAATATAAAATGTACAGTTCTTCGAATTGCAAAACGAAAGTAAACAATCTGCATTGCTGCAAGTATGTGCACTGCGTTGTCCTGCAAGCTTCAGCTAATGCGGCGAGCTGGCCTCAGATTACAGTTATCTTGCCATTTGGTTGTCGAAAATCCGGAAATTTGACCGCGCAAGTAGTCTGCTGTTTGACTGTGATTATTTCATGGCAGACAGCTATGAAGTGGCAACTGTTTGACTGAAGTGACAGGGGATAGCATGTCGTTTGTAAACATGTGTAACTTGTTGACATTGAAGACTTGTTTGTGGTAATTCCGGCCCATGCAAAAGTAGTGCTTTTTGTGTAAAATGGGTGTACTCCGGCTTGGTTTAGAGGGTGTGTCTGTTTAAACCAATATGCTGGGAGAAAGAGCTGGACAACAGGGGTTGTCCTTTTCAGGGTATGTGTCCCCCATGCAGGCAAAGGTACATACAAAACTTCACGGGCCTGCTGATATTAATAAAAATGTTATAGCCACTTATAGAAACATATAGCGAAATTAATTGTGGTCTGAGTTGTTGTGGTGTTAAGGGGGATTCCCTGAAATGTCAAAGCGGCCATTTTTATGCGACTGGCACTGTAAAAACATTTACACTGGGAAGAAGCGAAATATGGAAACTCTGAAGATTCGGCAGATTCGTTTTACTCACAATTCGATCGGTGGTCAGTTCAAAAATGGGATGACGTTAGAACGTTCGCTGTGGCGGTTGCTGAAGGATCCAGATGGCGCCATCTCCCGAATCAACAGTCTTCCTAAGCTAGAGGTGATGGAATTCGAAGGGGCGTACTACGTTGTCAGTGGCAACAGAAGACTCTACACTTCTGAAGAAGTTGGACGCAAAAGGGATTATCAACGAAATCACTGTTCAGGTTTTGCCGTTTGATTCTGAACGATTCGACCAGCAACACACCACGAAGTATAGTGGCCGGTTCGTGAGGGTGAGGAACTGTCCATCCATGAATTCAGATATCAACGAAGTTATGCAAAAGTACAGAAGGAAGAAACGAGGTGATTATTCAGTTATACACAGACAGACACACAGAGAGAGAGAGAGAGAGAGAGAGAGAGAGAGAGAGAGAGAGAGAGAGAGAGAGAGAGAGAGAGAGAGAGAGAGAAGCAGACAGAGAGAGAGAGAGAGAGAGAGAGAGAGAGAGAGAGAGAGAGAGACAGACAGACAGACAGACAGACAGACAGACAGACAGACAGTAAGTCAGAAATAGCAGGAGGGAGGTGGGAAAAGAGTATCCTATCCATTCATTCATTCAGCTCAGCATGCCATCCACAAACATAAGTCTGGATGTTATTATGCATTTCTTTTTTTCTTTTTTTCTTAGGTCTTCCTGTTAGTGACGACGACGACGATGATGATGATGACAACAGTGATGATTTAAATGACAGCATTGACAGTGATGTTGCATTTTAACAACCTACTTCATGAGCAAAATTCAATATTATTCAAAGGGAACTAATTGAAAACTTATGTTATTACGTTTAGCTTGTACATGTATATTATTCATAGATAGTATAAATACATACATATATACGTACATACATACATACATACATACATACATACACACACTGTACATACTGACTATTTTATAATTGGTTATATCCACGTATTGATGCCTGTATCACGATTTTTAAAGTCTTCATATATATTTAAATTTTGCTTTGTATTTTAAGCCTAGTGAAATATTATTTACTTTTGTTTTCTTGTTTCTAAACATGTCAAAAAGACCCCGAACTCCATGTATTCAAGATATTATAACAAAGCATGTTGCTTTTATTTTATTGGATAACACAGAATGACTTTTGGAGTCATTCGCCAATTTACAGTGACAGATACGTCGACTATTGTTAGCAGACAGACTTAATAGACTATGCGGCAGACAACTCATAACTTTCTTGGTTAACAAAATTACCTAACGGAATAAATGACAATTTCCAGTACTACTGGTACAGTCATTTCTCTTGATTATATTAATAAGCTGGTTATCATTTCATGACTTCAAGTATAAATTTGTATTGGTGTTTTATGTTTGTTTTGTGTATAATATATACTGTATATTTATGCTTCACTACACTGTATTAATTAATTAATTAATTATTTAAAAATTGTTTGATGGAGCAAGCATTCTGAGAGTACTGATAAAGCAAGACATATCGTCTACGGGCCCAATATATTGGCATAGGGATGTAATAATATTATACATTAGTGTCCGTTAGATACAATTTATCTCACAAAGAGTTGTTGTAAAAATGTATCTAACAAGCGAAAGCGACTTGATACATTTTTAAACAACGAGTTGGGAGATAAATGGTATCTAACGGACACGAACGTAGTGTTCTATTTATAACATATCCTCAAAAACCAGGTTTAAAGGAAATTTTAATATTTTTTTCGACTAAAAGTTATTTACAGCCGTTGCACGAGTAGATGACTTACGCGTCAGACACATGAATGACAGGTTAACTATACGTCACAGTCTAATCGAATTCATCGTGTAGTTTTTCATGGTTGTATGGCATTGGTAACCTGATCCCCGTTCCACGAAGCGATCTTAGCCCTAAGATTAATTTTAGTGCATAGGGTAGCTATGCGCTTACGGTAATCTTAGGGCTAAGATCGCTTCGTGGAACGGGGCCCAGGTCATCACCTAGGAGCAGCCAATCGTATGTCTTGAAATTGTTAACACACGTACGTGTGTGTTAACCATGTGTAACCAAAAATAACGCATAGCGTTCTCACCAACGGGTGTGTAAGAAATATATGAATATATTTCATATATGAATATATTTCTGAGAGTGTGATATCAGAAATGAAATTATACTGATTACGTCACTGTCTAGTTATAGTGCACAACCACTCGTGATCTCAAAAAGAGGTCAAACCCTATGAAACATAAAACATATCTATAGCTCTATGTGATACATTCCCGGTCAATATCTTGAAGCCTTGAAGTCCTAAACACTGATGTTGTGATGGTAGTAATATCTCCTAAATTCAAGGGCCATAACGTTGTCGCAATTGGGCAAATCCCCATGAAATTCACACGTGATCTGTAACTACATGACAAAGCTATATATTCAGTTTCAGCTCAGTATCTTCATCGTTGAACGCTTCACATCATATGTTCAAGGGCCAAAACCGTCTAAAATGGACAACGCCTCATTTTAATCAAATCTGATCTGTAACTGTACATAATAAAGCTATGCACAAAATGTCAGCTCAATAGCTTGAGATATTGGGGAAAACGTATGGAAAACCATATATATGCGGGACAGTGGTATCATCTCGTAAGTTAAGGGCTATAACTGTCAAGCGTAGGCAAAATGCCCATGAAAGAAAGTTGATCTGTAACTTTACATGATAAAGCTACAGGTATACACAGAATGTCAGCTCATCTTGAATCATTATGAAAAAATCTGTAAAATCATATGCGAAACAGAGGACTGACAGACAGACGAATGGACAGAGACAAAACCTATAGTCGTCTCCATTTGGACTGATACGCGACTGATAAAGCTTTGTTAGTTGACTCGGTTTACAAATTTAGATAGATTAAAATTTAATATGAAAAATATGAGAGATGAATTCATGGTATGTTGCTCCTAATATGGAGGACAAAATGTAACACCCGTAAAGTAAAACTGGTAACATAACACCTGTAACTGTTATCACTGTGTATAACACATCTACAGAGCAATCAAACCAGGTAGTATTCCAGTAATACCTAAACCCACCTGCCCATATGATTGAACTTGCCGAGACACATTGATGTGAACACGTATTTGTTGTAAAATGTACTTCTTGAAAAAAGAAGCTTTTGTCCATTTTGCGTAACACATGTAATGCAAGTTGGTAGGACTACTAATTAGTATACATCAATCTAAATCCTATTCGGATCCCAGTCGAGGCATGGGATTTTTAATCTAGATACCGACTCCAAACCCCGAGTGAGTGCTCCGCAAGGCTCAATGGGTAGGTGTAAACCACTTGCACCGACCAGTGATCCATAACTGGTTCAACAAAGGTCATGGTTTGTGCTATCCTGTCTGTGGGAAGCGCAAATAAAAGATCCCTTACTGCCTGTCGTAAAAGAGTAGCCTATGTGGCGTCAGCGGGTTTCCTCTAAAAAAAAAAAAAAACAGTGTCAGAATGACCATATGTTTGATGTCCAACAGCCGATGATAAGATAAAAAATCAATGTGCTCTAGAGGCGTCGTTGAATAAAAACACTTTACTTTACTTTCATGTATGTCTTATAGTCCAGTAAAAATATTATTGAACCTAGAACAAATTGCAAAAGAAGATTTTTTTGGTTTTATATTGTTAAGATGACCCTACTGGACATTGTATCCAAAATCCGCCAAAATTAGATACCTGGGAAGGTGCTAATTACCATAAATCCAATATGGCCGCCAAAACCAACTTTTAGGCCCTATATCTCCTAAACAGTTGATTTTAGACCCGATAAATGTTTTATAGGCAGATAGAAAACTGATATCAAAGAATCAAGCCATATTTAGTAGGACAATAAACGTACATTATGTCCTCGAGTGGGTGCCACAGACCCCTCTACCCCCACCCGTACTGGGGCGGATCCAGCTTTTCTGATGGGGGGGGGGGGGGGGGTCCAAGACAAAAAGGGCACTATAACATTATGAAAAGGCACTATTGAAAAATTACACACGGTTCACATGGACCATCATATAATAGTGCTACAACAGGGACGCTGGCAGAAGTATTCTACAGTGTTCTATACATTGACAGAATAAATAAATTTGTAAAAACCCTAAAAATCCTAAGTAAAAGGGGCACTTCTCAAATTTGAGGGGGTGTCCGGACACCTTGGACCCCCCCCCCCCCTCTAGATCCGCCCCAGCCGCATCCCTTCCCGGTCCCTACGGGCTTGCCAACTTCATTACTGCTATTTCACCTACACCACCACATTCTTCAGTGACGCCTGCTTTTTATGTGTATTGTTTCTTCTCTTCTCTTTTTTTCTGTTTTTTTTTTTTGTACCGGCCTCGGTGGCGTCGTGGCAGGCCATCGGTCTACAGGCTGGGAGGTACTGGGTTCGGATCCCAGTCGAGGCATGGGGTTTTTAATCCAGATACCGACTCCAAACCCTGAGTGAGGAAGGAATGGAAGGGAACTCTATTAACGTGCCCATATCCTTACGGTTCAAGCACGCACGCCGTGGATTCATGTACTGACATAGCCAGCTCACGACTCCACGGCCGGAGGGGTGGGGAAGGGGAGGTAGGTGGTTGCTGGGGAGAATTACTAAATTTCTAGGTAAGACCTAGTTCTTAATTATAAAAAGAAAGAAAGGGGGATGGGAAATTATGAATTAATGCACCACTAAATGTGCAATTAATTTACTATGCACCTTTTCCAAAACAAACTATAAAAAGTGTTATATTCAATTATATTTTATTTAGTTAGGTGCTATTTTAAATCGGGCTAGTCTAAATTTAATAAATTTAATGCCCCTCTTTTGATAAATGGGAGGTGCATTTACTTAATTATTAGCCCTGGAGGATAAAGGGTTAACAAAGAGGGGGGGGGGGGGCTTCGCGCCCAATCCAGAGTGCGATCCCACACCGGGCAAAGCCCATTGGCAGCCGGGCCGGATTTCCACGGGGCAGACGTGCCGGGGGGGGGGGGGGAGGCCTCCTACCAGACAAACTATCGGCCGAAACCGCTTACGCCCTACCGCACCCAAATAAGCACCCTATCACGGCGTCCCACCCCCATCCCGCCCACCCCCAAGTTATCCATACAGCTAACCGGGCATTAGAATGTAAGATGATGGGAAGGAAGGTTAGGAATGATTGGAAAGGGATGAGATGGATATGGAAAGCCCGCCAATCGCCTCAGGTCCGAAGTTGGTGGAACGTATCTTTTTGTTGGATAATGGTGATCCAGATGTTAGTCCATAGGGTTAGTCTTCAAGGTGTCCATCAAGTTCCTCGAGCATTCGTGAGCATTACACCTGTTAGGGTGCGTCACCTATACGGATGACAAATGTCATTTTTATATAAACCATGAAGTCGTCCAGGTGACCACTATTCGTTAAGTGGACGGCCACATGTATCAGTCCGGCTATTCTCTTTAATTATAATTAATAGGGACTGATTAAATTAATGCCAGTTTAAAACCTGCTGATATAAAAGAAGATGTACATATAATATTAAAATAATGGTTAAAATACTAAGAGAAAGATATAAGTATATTTATTAAAGTTTTAAAAAGAAAAAGGTAGGGGAGGAATGCCTACGCATCCCATCTCCCACCTTTATACAAAACACCATCACCAATAACTACCACACACTATCAATCGCGTCGCGGCGGGCTAGGAGGCGTCCACACTGCCAGGTGTGCCCGCCCCCAGAACCGTCGCCCGCAACACTATCATCCTTTCATCAATTCATACTCATCCACTAAAAATAAGAAAACAAACAAAAATTTAAATTTAAATTTTTTTTTTTTTTTAAAAAGAAGAAAGTTTAAGAGCAGGATAGACCCGCCCCTGAGGGTCGGGTTTCCTCTCTTATAATAGTATAAAAGGATACCTCGTCTAGCACCGGGCAGTTGATGCTCATTAGACTAATAAACCACCACACACTAGGCCGCCCAGCCACAATGGTCAATAGTTAAAACTTACTCGGACGCTCTAACACTAGGCTTTTTTTTCAGCCTTTTCTTCAGTGATGATGATGATGATGATGATGATAACTAGTTTAACGTGCCCATATACCACTAGGGTTTCGAACACGCCCATCCCGAGTCTGACCTCAGATAAGATCGGTGGCCTGACTCGGGATGGAGGGGGGGGGGGGTTAAAAATGGGCAGAATTTTGAAAATAGCAATTAGTAAAAACGTTAATAGAATAAATAAAAAAAGAAAAAGGTTACAAGCCAAAAATAAAAAAGAATTGACTGCTCGGCCGAATATTTATATAATTTGGAGCATTTTAGAAGGACAGTCCAAAATTAAATAAGAGAAAGAAGAGAGGATCGGACTATTTAATAATATTACAAAAAAGAAGTAATTTCGACATAAAATTTTGAACGCATATCTAAACGTTTAAAGTCCGATCGATATGTCCACGCGAGTGGCCTCGTTAAGGCCGTTTGGGTGCACAGCTTAAAGGGACGAGATGGGTTGCATCCCGTCAAGAAAACCCCTAGATTGACAGTCGATAGACGTTGAAGGTGTGCTGTGCTGAAATACAGATTTTGAGAAGCCGGATCCGTCTGAACGAGTAGAGTATCAGACTAGGGTATAGTCCAGTCGTCATGGGTTGGTATAGTGGTGCGGACGGGCCCGACTCCGGAGGATACGAGATGGTATCATTATAAAGCAATGTAAAGTCTAGAAAAAAGAGTAGTAGGGGCCGACCCCGCTTCCTATTTCTTCTTAGAGTGGGGCGGTCAATCTTCCAGTGCTGGTAGGACAGGCTCGGACATGTAGAGACTAAACGCGAACAACCGTGGCGTTCTGCAGAATGGTCGTCATACGAGTCACGAAAAAACAAGTCAACATAGTCAGACGGAGAAATGACGTGGAGGCGAGGAATATCGCTGAAAAAGAATCCAACCTGGTGGTGCAGACTGTCGAAACGAGAAGCGTTCCAGCGTTCAATCAGTTCCAATGGCCGCATACATCCCAGTAGAAAACTTCATTTCGCTGACAAAAACAACGAAATGAAGGACCCCCAAGTCGAGCACACGAAAGCACGTGCAGTGTGCACAAGCGAAACAAACACGTCTTACTGCGTGGAGCTCCAGACTGGGAATCTTTTCTTCAGTGAACCAAGTAACCACACGGACGGGAAAGTAAGCATAACACAACTTAGAATCTCAATTCCTATTTGGATTCCCTTCTTACAAAACTGTAAAAACAGTGTTACAATAAACTTAATACTTAATATTATTATATAAAAGGTAAGTGGGGTCATCACTTAATCCCTTTCCACCTAAAACAATGTTAACTAGCTTACAATGGCAATCGCGCGTAGCCAGCTAATAATATATATTAAAGTAACTTTTAATTATATTTTAACCCCTGTGGACTTAACATAATCCATTATAACTTTATTAATTTCATTTTTATGTTGTTTGGGAGGATTAAACATTTTAATTGGGTTAAAAGGGATATTAAGTTTAAAGAATTTATCCCTAAAAAAAGAACGTTCTTTATTATAGCGTGTGCAGTAGAAGAGATAGTGACAAACATTATCCAGTCTACCGCACACAGTACATTGGGAAGTAATAGATTTTTTAATTCTAGCCCTGCTTTCGTTTAGGCCCATGGATACTCCTAAACGGAGTCTAGTTATAACCTTAGCTGTATAGATATCTGAAAAAGAGGGACTATCACTATTTACTTTGGGTTTTATTAAATAGTGCCACAGTCTAGTTTTACGGTCCCACTCTTGTTGCCAAAATGATATTAATTTAGAATGTGCTGTGGACATAATCTCTCTACAATTAAGTTTTAGGTTTATATTAATTTTTTCATGGGTGAGGGCTTTTTTTGCATTTTAATCTGATGTCTCATTGCCAGAGATGCCAACGTGTGCTGGAATCCATTCCATTTTAATAGTATGTCTTGAAGTGAGCTAACTGAATCAGATAATATTTTAAAAAATTGTATTGATTTATCTTTATTAACAGTAGACAGAATCCATTTAAGGGCAGACAAAATGGCCACCAGTTCGGTAGTGAATACCGACACCCGGTCAGTTAGTCTAGCGCGACAGGAGAAAGGATTGTCATTAAGATCTTTGTCGACATAAAAAGCCATCCCAGTTCTACCTGACGTGGGGTCCTTGGAGCCATCTGTATATATACATATATAATCATTATAATTATCGTAAAGAGCAGCTTTAAAGATTATGTTTTTAAAAGGAGAAAATTCTGTTTTAAGTGTTTCTTGTCTAAGAATTAAATATATTATAGTTTGTTTATTTCTATCAGATGGTCTTACCAGTTTAGTGTTTGTACTGAGTGGAAGGTCCAGCAAATCTAGGTTATTTGCCATTCTAGTAATAAAATCTAGTACCGAACGGTTAAGTATATTAGTTGTTTCTACAAATGGTTTCATATTTGCTATTGGGTGAGTAGGCACAACACTTCTTGTTTTAAACCAGTAATTAAGGCAAAGTTTAGTTCTTCTTACACTCAGTGGTAGGACGTTGAGCTCCACTCTAATACTATCATTTGGGGTGCCCGGACTGGCCCCGGCAACGATTCTGAGGGCAACATTATATGTTGCCTCTAATTTATTAAGTTGGGTAGGGGAGGCATTGCTAAAGGCCTGAGCCCCATATTGCAGACGGGAGACGACCAAGGCCTCAAACATAGTAAGCATAATATGCCTATCCGCCCCCCATGTGGTGTTGGTAAGCATCCTAAGCATATTTATATGTCTTTTACATGTATTTATTATATCATTAATATGTATCATAAAAGTAAGACATTGGTCAAAAGTAACTCCCAAAAATTTTACCGACTTTACCTGAGGTATTAATGTTTCTTTATATAATAGCTCCAATTTAGTTTTAAGACGGTTACCTCTACTAGCAAAAATAATAGAAACAGTTTTGGATCTGGAGACGGTAACCCCCCAGGTATCAGCCCATTTTTGAAGGTTGTTTAAATCTACTTGTACATCTTGTTTAAGTTTTTTAATACACTTTCCAGTTCTCCAAAAAGCAGTGTCATCTGCGAATAGCCCCAAACTTAGTTTGGTGTCATCCGCTTTGTGACTAAGTAATGTTTCAGCTAAATCATTAATAAAGATACTGAAAAGTGTAGGGGCAATAACAGAGCCCTGTGGGATTCCATTCTCCAGATCCAAGACTGGTGAAAAGGCTTGAGCCACGTTAACAGTGAAAGTTCGGTTAGTGTTAAAACGTTCAATAAAGGGCCCCTAATACCCATGTTATACACTTTAATTAAAAGTCCGTGTCTCCAGACCATATCGTATGCTTTTTCCAGGTCGACAAAGACACCGCCCACCTTTTCTTTATGACAAAATGCCTCCGAAATTTCTGCTTGTAACCTAAATAGGTGGTCAGCTGTGGAGTGATTTTTCCTGAAACCGCTCTGAAAGATGGTTAAAAGGGCATTAGTTTCTAGTTGTCCCGTCAACCTGTTATTCACCATAGCTTCCATGGTCTTACGGACACTGGATGTAAGGGATATAGGACGATAGTTAGTAGGGTTAGTAGGGTCCTTTCCCCTTTTTGGAAGACTAAACACTTCTGCCCGTTTCCAAACCAGGGGTAGATAACCCTGTTTCCAAATTAAATTATATAGTTCTAGGAACAGATTGAGGGTAGATTGTGGCATATTTTGTAAAAAGATATAACTAAATTTATCCGAACCTGGTGCTGTACCTTTACGTTTATTAAAAGCCTCAATCAGTTCCCGGATTGTAAATGGTTGGTTATAGTCGGCTTGGGAGGATCTAGAATCCAGGGGTATTTTTTTTATTGTTTTCCATATATTCTTTAGTTAATTGAAATTTTTTCGAATAATTATTAGTACTTGAATTACTTTGGAAATGTTTCGCCAAAAATATTAGCTTTTTGTTGATTAGTAATATAATTTTTATTTTTAATTAAAAGAGCTGTTTTAGCCACTGGTTTCCCCTGGATTCTTTTAATTTTTGACCCGTGTGAGTGCTCCGCAAGGCTCTATGGGTAGGTGTAAACCACTTGCACCGACCAGTGATCCATAACTGGTTCAACAAAGGCCATGGTTTGTGCTATCCTGCCTATGGGAAGCGCAAATAAAAGATCCCTTGCTGCTAATCGGAAGAGTAGCCCATGCAGTGGCGACAGCGGGTTTCCTCTCAAAATCTGTGTGGTCCTTAACCATATGTCTGACGCCATATAACCGTAAATAAAATGTGTTGAGTGCGTCGTTAAATAAAACATTCCTTTCCTTTCCTTTCTTTTTTTTCTTGTTTATATATATATGTATATGTATATATAATATTATTATATAACTTCAGCCAACAGGGTCAAAACGTAGCCCAGTGGTAAAGCGCTCGCTTGTTGCGCGGTCGGTTTGTGATCGATCCCCGTCGGTGGGCCCATTGGGCTATTTCTCGTTCCAACCAGTTCATCATGACTGGTATACCAAAGGCCGTGGTATGTGCTATCCTGTCTGTGGGACGGTGCATATAAAAGTTCCCTTGCCACTAATGGAAAAATGCAGCAGGTTTCCTCTCTAAAAGAATGTCAAAATTACCAAATGTTTGACGTCCGATAGCCGATGATTAATAAATCAATGTGCTCTAGTGGTGTCGTTAAACAAAACAAACTTTTAACTGAACGAAAATAAAGAAAAAAAAAAAAGTTCAGCCAGCCGTTTTGTCGCTAACGCTATGACAACCGAATGACAACGTTTAGACAGCTGGCTGAACTTAGTATTAGGCGAGGTCGCTCAAACGCGTCCCGTAAAAAATGTATTTCCGGGTTCACCACTAACTGATGTTACATTGTTAGTCAAGTTTTTGTGTGAATTTTGAAGATCTGTGTCAGTGGGTGAATTGGTTA